>NW_024401503.1:0-9000 GCF_016859285.1 Xiphias gladius
TAGGCAGGCAAAAACAGCCATCTCCTTTGACCTTGGGTACTACAGCAATGCTCCTTCACTTTTATCAGAATGGCTGTTTTCCCAAAATAACCTCAAACAGCTGCCCAACTACGCAAGGAGAGAAGACAGTGTGCTTTTTAGAAAGATTTGCTGCTGTTTCGCCTGAGATCTCAAGGCGCTTGACCTGTGTAACCCAATAGAAAATTCCCTAACAGGCCTGGGGGAGGATCAATGGCACAGCTCACAGAATTGAGCAACACTGCTGGTAGTATAATAATGATTTTTAAGGTTTTGCCAATAACTTCCAAATCACATGAGCTAGAATCATAATTCTTTTTTCCCTGGATTCCGTGGATTATTTCGCATCATAAAGATCATCATCAATGATTTAATTTTTACTAAATTTCACACATCAAAAGTCTTGATTGAGTTACCCAAAAGTTATTACTTTTTGTTTTGATATCCCCTTCCATTTTGGAGTTATACATTATACATATACATACATATACATACAGTTATACATTGTGTCCTTCAAGTCAACGTCATGTAAACTCTCTTTCATGTAAAATCAAAATTGGAATAAGCTATTGTACCGAAATTTGGTGTACAACCTAGCTCTGAGCTTTCTTGGAACATTTGGCCGCTAGGGGTTCCCAAAATTTTACAAAGTTTATACCTCATAAATGACTAAGAATTGTTTCCTACAGTCAACAGGTAAAACCTGTGGGTTTTGTGGTCAAATTTTCAAAATTTTTGACATTTGACTCAAAAATTCAGAAAAATCACTAGAAATTTGTAGAAACAACATTGTTTTTGCTAACATATCTTGCAATATGTGAAGAAACTCAGACTAGTCTTGGTCAGGAGTGTTTTGACTCGGAGTTAACTCAGTCTCAGCCCCCCGTCTTCACCTTTAAGTCTCGACTGAGTCCAGCTAGTTTCTCTCTCTGTCTTTCTCCCTCCGTGTGCACCTGTGCCTGTCTGTGTCTGTGTGTGACCTGCGCCTTCCCTGCCTGCACACCCCACTGTTAAAACCACTCAACACTAAACCACACTGTGCTTTCAGCTCTCAAAATGTGTAATAGTATCATAAAATATACCAGGGACACACAACAAAGACCTCAGCTCCTTTCTGAAGAATACATGGGTACTGACAATAAAGTAACTGAGAGGACCAGTCTATCTGATGTAACAAAAAATTACCACACTTTAAATTTAAATTTGGTCTCATTGAAAATTTTGGGCACCACCTTGGATAAAAAATAATGTAAATAAAACAAATTAGTCAGTCTCTCAAAATAAGAAAGGAGGTAAGCTCTCGATTCGGTGTTGTTTCTGCTTTAAAAGAATATACAGGACAATGACTTAGCGAAAAATGGAGGATATTCATTATGGCTCAGTGTCTACAAGTAACTGAATAAATGAAGAATTAATAAGGAATATATAACAAAGAGGACAGATGGCAGTAGTGAAATTAAAAGAGGGATTCAGAATTACCAGAGAACGGTGGAACGCTAGAGGAATTAATAATTTCTCTAGGACTTACAATTAATCATATAGAACACTATCCTACATCAACTGTTATCACAGACAGCCGAAGTAAGGTTTAGCCTTCTTTTACAGCATTGTCTCAGAGCTGGACCAAAGTGGTTGTCTTGTCCTTCACTTCAGAGCAAAGATGCCCCCAAAAGGTCGTAAAGAGAGTTTACGTCCCTTGTTAATTTTGTTATCATGACGAAACATTTGCCTCTTGGCCATTGGGTTGGAGGAAGGTGGTTCCTTCTTCTGGCCAATGTTATTTTTCTGGCACTTTTATTATAAGGTGAGAAGTTCATCTGGAAAGTCCTGAGCATACTGTGGAAGGTGAGAAGCCACTTGGTGGGTCTGGGGAATCTGCAAAACTTTTTTCAAAACCAACCTTTTATCTCTTAGTGGTATTCAGAGAAGGAGGGGTGTCTTCACTACACCAAAAAAGCCTGTAAAATTTTTGAATATAACCTTTTTATACTTTAGTTATATTTTCTGCAAATATTACGTGTGCAAATGTAGACTGTAAACCCAAGAACATGACCTTCCTATTGGCAGTAGTAGCTTTTGGTCCTAACTACAAACCCCTGTGAAAATACAGTTATGGACAGTTAGGTCCATAAGAATTTTGGACAGTGACACAATTTTTGTAATTTTGCCTCTGTAGACCACCACAATGGATTTGAAACAAAGCCAGCATAATGTGATTGAGGTGTAGACTTTCAGCTTTACTTCAAGGGGTTTAACAGGAAAAGATGTGAGGAATCAGAATTCTTCCTGTTACTTCTATCAGCAGTCACATCATCAATAAACACCAGTGACCAAGTTCCATTGGCCATGCCCTAACACTGCATCCACCATGTTTGACAGATGATGTGGTACAAGTTCATCTTGGTTTCATCTGTCCAAAGAATCTTGTCGCAGAACTGAGCTGGCTTTATTAGATTTTTTCTGGCAAAGTCTAATCTGCCCTTTCTACAGAGTGTTACCAGTGGTTTGCACCTCGTGTTAAACCCTGTATTCACATTCATAAAGGCGTCTCTTGATTGTAGACTTTGACAATGATACGCCTAGTGTCTTGAGATCTTTTTGACCTGGCTAGATGTTGTTGTGACCTGTTTCAGCCACAGTCTCTCCCAGTTCAGATGTGGAAACAAAGTACGGAAACTCAATTGAATAAGTATGAGTATTTATTCGCTGTCTGCAGAGAGCGGAGATCAATCAGGTCTGCACAAGCAGCAATACCATGAAGAGATCTGACTTGAGCTCTATGTGTGTGTCTTTTATATGCTGTATATCTCAGTCAGCCCAATGGGGGGTACCGTAAAGCCCGCCTTGTGGTTTTATGGCTTGTGCCTGTTTTCTGATTCCTTGACCTTTGGGGTCATGTCCTGTGTTTCTGTGATTCCTGTTGATCAGTGAAGTGTGATCTCTTCTTGGCTTACATGTAGCTGCATATAACATAAGGCACAATAGATAACACAACAAATATTGAATACCCACATCCACAAATTTGATCTCAAGTATTTAGATCAACATTGAAAAGGAAAACATAAAAGAACAAAATTGTTATCTCATTGAATTAATCCTTAAACTCAGGAACACCCTCAAAATCCCACATTTCAACCTCCTCTGCGTGGAGCAGGGACATCATCTGATGTGATGGGATACGACCTTCAACAGTAGTGGTAATAAGTCTAGTGATCAAAGACCTACATCCAACATAAAACAAAGAAATCGATGAGTGGCTCATTCATTTCTTCACTTCCTCATACTCCTCGATGATCCTGGTTGGTGGCTTGGCACGCCACTTGATGGAGAAGGACGCTATTTCCTCCTTCCTTCTCAGGGTTATTGGTTAGACTACCTCACCCTTATTGCCACCAGGAATTATTCTGTCCCTTGTTGATTGGTGGTCTTTCCAGCGTTGTCTTCACACAGAGCCCTGTGTGTTTCTTTCAGTGACCTGGTTGGCGCGTCAGCGCTGCACATTGGCTCCAATGATACCAGGTGTCACCTTTACCATCCAGCGGACAGCATGGGAGGTGCGCCGTGACTTTGTAGGGTCCGGTCCACCTTGGCTCCGTCCACTTTCTTGATGACCCTCAGTAACACCCACTCAGTCTCTGGCGTTGTCGTTTGTTTCCTCCTGCTCGCCTACTTGTTCTCTTCTCGCGAGCTGCAACGAGACTCTGTAATTCATGGAAATACTGCTTTGGAGTTAGAGTTTGAGAGTCGTGTCCTAGTCCTGTCAGTTTTGTCGGTGGTCCAGGAAATGCTCTTCCTGTAGTCAACTCATGGGGAGTGAATCCCGTGCTCTGGTTTACCGAGCTTCTAATAGACATGAGTGCTAGGGGCAGGGCGTCTAACCAAGTCAATTTGGTCTGTGCACAGATTTTGCCCAATTTAGTCTTGAGAGTCTGATTCATTCTTTCTACCTTGCCCTGTGATTGGGGATGGTACACGGTTCCGAACTTGTGCTTAAGCCCAAGCAACTGTTCAACCTGTTGGAGATCTTTGTTTTTGAAATGTGTACCATTATCTGATCTTACTTTCTCAGGGAACCCGTGTCGTGGAATGTACTGATTGATTAAGAATTTGATCACTGTTTTGCTATCTTCGCGCTTTGTAGGGACCGCCTCTGGCCATCCTGAATAGGCGTCGATGCACACCAGCAGGTACCGGAAGCCCCTGACTGGCATTACCATGTCTGTGTAGTCAATGATGATTTCGCTACCTGTTTTTGCTATCAATGGAAGTGACCTGGGTGAGGTTTGACTGTCGGCCTGGCGTTGTAACGATGCATTCCTCGCATGTGTTCACATGGTGTCTGCACATATCTTTCAAAATGGATGCCACCAATGCTCCAAATTTCGCATCATCTGCGCCACTCCCACATGTCCTACTCCGTGTTCTTCTGCAATGGCAGTTTGTCTGATTCAGGGGCAGAATTAACCTGCCGTCGGTCCTCTCCACATGCCCTGCACGTTTGTGCATCCTCTAGCTATCAGTAATGTTTTCTCCTGTGGAGAGGCTTTGTCTTGCTCCTGTTTAATCTGCTCTAATCCGGTGTCAGTGTTGTGTGTTGTTTTCACTGCCTCTGTCTCTGCACACAGCATTACCAAATTGTGATTGTAGCCTGCTGCTTGTTTCGCTGCTGCATCTGCGTCGTTTCCTGTTTTAGTGCTACTCTGCATTTTATCATGTCCCTTGCATTTGATTACTGCAACTCGTTTGAAGCATCAGTGCTTCTGTCAGTTGTTTCATCTCCGTTTCATGTTTAATGGGTTTGTTGGCCGCTGTGAGGAAACCAGTCCTTAACCACTGTGGTAGCTCTACGTGTACTGCTCCTACCGCATACGCTGAGTCAGTGTAAATGTTGATGTTCTGGCCCTGACCGATTCTGAGAGCCTCAATGACTGCTACAACTTCTGCCCTCTGAGCAGATTGCGGTCCTGTGAGTTTTTCTGCTTTCAGTATCGTGTTCCCTGTTCGTCTGTTCTACCACTGCGTCGCGGAGATCAAGCCATTTTGGTCATGTCTGTAGCAACAACCGTCAGTGAACAACTGTCTTCGTGGCGCTGTCAATGGTTCTGTTTGTAAGTCCTCTCTAACCTTTTCCTCCTTCTGAACTTTCTCTGTGCACTGGTGGGGTTCTCCTGATCCTATCTGTTCTGCCATGTTGATGCCTTCGTGTGTGAACGTGAGGTTTGGTGCTTCCAATATGTTGCAAATGCGTCTTTGACGCAGTGGTGTGAGTGTAAATGCAGAGGATTGAACATATGCCACTACGCTATGTGTTGTTAGAACGTGTAGAGGGTGGTCCATGACGATGTGTGCTGTTTTTTGAATGATTTTTGCAATGCCAGCTACTTGTTGTGTGCAAGTTGGGTGGCGTTTTTCCATGTTGTCCAGCATTGTGCTGACGTACATCAGAACTCTCCTCTCTCCCCCTTTTTTCTGGAACAATACCCCGTTTACACAGAGGTTTGTTCCAGAAACATCAAGAAAAAACGGGGCAGTATAGTCTGGAATGGCGAGCTCTGATGCCGTCGCGAGGCTCTGTTTTAGCTTGATAAAGGCCTCTTCAGCCTGCGCCGTCCAGTTAAGCTGGGCAGTGAGGTTGCGCATGCCATGTTCTCTGATCATGTCCCTAAGGGGTGTTGTGAGGCTGGTGTAGTCAGGAATGTAATTCCTGCTGTAGCCAGTAAGGCCTAGGAAGGAAAGCATGTCTTTGACGGTGAGTGGTTTTGTATGGTGCAAGATGGTGTCTCTGTGCTGCGTGGATAATCCTGACCCTTTCTGCGAAATCTGTCTTCCCAAAAATGAGACTACCCTGCGTGCAACTTGCAATTTCTCCTTGCTAACCTTGAATCCCTTCTTTGCAAGGTGCGCCAACACAGAACGAGTGGCCGTCAAACAAAGCGAGGCAGTCGGGGCAGCGAGTAGGAGGTCGCCCACGACTGAATCAAGGTGGTGTCAGGAGGCAGGTCGCAGTCTGCTAACATGTCTTTTAATACGTGATTAAAATTCCCGTGAAAGAGCAAAACCCTGGGGAAGTCTGGTGTAAGTCAGCTGCTGACCTTGGTAGGTAAACAAAGATGTCCCTGCACTCCGCAGCTAGCGGAAGGCAAAAGAAAGCGTTTGCCAGATCAATGCAAGTGAACCACTGGTGTTGGGGTTCAAGGTATGTCAAAGCCACATACGGGTTGGGAACTGGAATAGTGGCGGTCGACAGTGCAGCGTTGATGGCCCTAAGGTCATGCGCCATTCGAAATTTACCAGTGTTTTTCTTTCGATTGAAGAATAGGCGTGTTCCACTGCGAGGTGGATGGTTGTAAGACCCCCTTTGTAACAAGCCAGTAATGGTATCTGCAATGCCTATTTCAGCCCTTGGTTTGTGTGGGTACTGTTTGATCCAAATCGGTTCTGGAGATTTAAGCTGGAAAGAAATAGGTTCACATTCGACTAGACCCACGTCCGTGGGTCCCGTTAGGGTGTTAGGGAGATCCTGTAACATGGTGCTTGTGTCGGGTGATCAGTTTTCTCCCTACCATGGTGTCTGGAGACCTGAACATGTTCCAATAAGGCAGTGTCGTTACAAGTGATCTGAATTTTGTAAATTTCGCTTTAGGTGAATAGTGCACGTGGGGCACGGCTGGAGCCTGCCAATCTGTCTGTGCTAATGCTGTTCTCACGATCGTCCCTAATTCTTTAGCCTGATGATCAGGATGGAGGCGTGGCGCCGCCTCTTCACCCATCATGTACCATTGCTGTTGCTCGTTTGTAAGGTCAACTCCTGCTACAACCCCTACTCTTGCCACATAAATGCAGTTAGTGTGAATAGTCCATTCATGTCCTCGATCTGTTCTGAAAACTGACTCTCATACCATTCGAACTCTGCCTGTCATAGAATAGGGTTACGTGTAGGGGATCAGGAGGAGTCACATAAGGGTGTAGCTGAGAAATCCAGGGCTTCCAATGGAGGTAGGCCGACAGGATGCCCTCGTGCTTTGCTGTTTCACTGCGTAATAAACCCCAATAGATGTCAGCAGCTTTCTCCCCTACTGGCTGTATGAGGAACTGGCCTCTGGAGAGGGTAGAGGCGGTGTTACAGTGTATCTGCGTGCCGTCAGGAAAAGTTACTGTCAGACCGTCTGGTGTGCAGAGAATAGAGGCTCCCATTCGGTCAGCAAATCCGCCCCAGGAGGTTAGACGGACTGCAGGAGAGTAGACAAAAGAGTGCATCATAGTCTGTCTTCCCACTGTGGTTGGAAGTGGTTTGGTATATGGCAGAGTAATGGACACCCCAGAGAAACCTGTCACCGTTATTACGCCAGATGATAAAGAGTTCTTAGGCACAGTCTTTATTGTAGATACAGTAGCACCAGTATCTACTAGAAAGGGCAGCGTGGTGTTCTCCACAGTGACTGACAGCACCGGTTCTGCCGTTAGGTACTTGTCAGGGCGGCTCTGTGGGGTGTGTCACTCAAAATCATACCAGGCGGGAACTGAGTAGCACTTGGTGTTGGCTGATGCACAGCATGTGGCAGTCCATTTCCTCTCCCTCCTCTCGGGTAGGCTGCCTCAGGTCGTGGTTTGAAGGCAGTCGCGAACCCAATGGTTGGGGTCACCGCAGATGAAACAAGCACGATTCCTCCGTGCGACCACGCCCCATGTTACCTCGAATCCTCCCTCAGCGAACCTCCCCTCCCTCTATAAGGTCTACCTCCCCCTCTCGATAGTTGTGGCCCCCATGGAGGGGTGGGGTAAAGGTCCGGATAA
Source organism: Xiphias gladius (assembly GCF_016859285.1). NCBI lineage: Eukaryota > Metazoa > Chordata > Actinopteri > Istiophoriformes > Xiphiidae > Xiphias > Xiphias gladius. Next base: position 7,813 of record NW_024401503.1, read on the forward strand.
GCCTGATCATTACCGCTGTCCCAGCTTTCAGGTTCTACCTGCGTAGCCATAAGCAATTTAGCCTGCTGGTCTCCTTTGTTTTTCTTTTTATCGCTAACCTTCTGTCTGGCCTCATTAAGTTGTAATTTAAGCAGCTGGGCTTTCAGATCCTGCAACTCATCCTGATCCTGTTGGTTTTTGTCCTGGGCAGCTGTTAGATAATGTATAAGGTGTTTCTCCCAGACGTGGGACTCACAGCCCAGCATGTCCGGGTTGTCACGCATTTTTTGTTGGGCTATGTCAGGAACACCTTTCAACACTGCCTGCGGAACCATTCGGCTTCTCGGTCTGCGAACCCTGGTTACCCGGACAACAACCTGTGTGCTTTACCCACAGTTCCTTGGCTTCATTGATATATTCGCGTCAGGGTTCTGTTTGCAGTCCCAGCGCATTTTGGGCATGGCTGCAGCGTTTGGCAGAGGAAATTTAGTGCGCATGGCCGTGCCTATTTTGGTGCTGTTTGTTGTAAAAGGATTCTCGTCAGGTATCCGAGAGGTTCCTGCATCATATTCGACATCTCTTAGGTCACCAGGGGTCATACATCGTGCAGCTACTGCCCTAAAGTCTCCTAGAGCTAGGGTCTGTCCTGCAGTCAGAGTCAAGTTTGCTCAGCCACATATTACCACCTTCAGAGACTGGTGGCAATTTATCCACAATAGATTGTAAGTCCCGATGGTAAACGGCTTGTACCGTCTCTGTGTCCAGGGTCACTGTCAATGGGGCTTGGAACAGGAGTCCATCTACTCCCTGTTCCTGTTCCTGTTTCTTCTTCAGTCTTTCGGACCTCGTCGTCCTAAGGCATCCGTCAGACTAGCAGCTGTGTTCAGCGCTTGATCCACCTCATTCACCAGCTTGTCACACTTTATCGTAGTACCTGATCCCGGTGATTCTTCCTCTATCTCGTCCCTGTATTCTCCTCTGACTTGCATTCTGACCCTGACTTCTTCTTCTTCTCCTTCCCATTGTCCGAAAGCCCTCATTGTGGCCTTTTCTGTACCTTCCCTAGTTGCACCGCAACTTCCTATTTCTTCTCTCTGTCTAGCTCTGCCGGGCGCTAATCTGTTCTTGTTGTATCAGTTCCTCTTGTCTTTCCTGCTCTGTCTGCCTCTGCTGAACTTTCTTTAACCTCTGTGTCCTTTCATCTTCACT
>NW_024401504.1:0-3000 GCF_016859285.1 Xiphias gladius
GGTAATGAGAGCCACCATATCCATCCAATATAGACATTTTGTGAATGAGATTAAAACTTTTAAATGTGGAAAGTTTACAAAAACCATTTTATGTACAGTTTCATTGCAAGTTTTCCAGGCGAAAGTAGCTACAGTATACAAACAGAAACCAAACAGTTCAGTGTGTTTTTATACTCTGTGTGTTATCGAAATTGCAATAAACTATGTACAGCCCTGCATGTGTCTTCAGTGATCTCATTTCAATCAGCTCCACTCTTCCCTGATTCATTTCAAAGTTCTTTCGCCTGTAGGCGATTTTGTAGGTGCAAAAGCTTATAAATTCTGGCTATCAGAAATAATAAAATTAAATTAAGCAATAAGATTTAATTAATTTTAAATCCACCTCGGGGCACCACCCTTAAAAAGGGAAAGGATAGCCAATTCACTGATTCTTAATAATTCACTTAATAACTACAACCAAATTTACCCTATCAATAGTTAGTAAAAGTTAAAGGATTTGGAGTTCTGCAGAGAAGAGGTTGGCAACATTCACTCTTGTGCAACATTAAATAGAACAGAAGGAATACTCAAATGCATTTATTTAAAAGATAACTAAAGGATAAACACACAATGTCTAATCTAAGGAATAGTACTATATACAGGTCTGTGTGTGTGTGTGTGTGTGTGTGTGTGTGTGTGTGTGTGTGTGTGTGTGTGTGTGTGTGTGTGTGTGTGTGTGTGTGTAAACTGACAAAAGCAAAATAGTTGACTCAAAATGGCTGCTGAGACAGCATGGTGTGAACAGAGGAAGCTGCAAACAAGATGGCGGAATCAAAGATGGTATGTCATGTGAAGGGGAGTGAGTGTGTTTCTTTGTTTAAGACCAATTCATGTATAATACAGGTGCCAAGTTAAAAGAAAGGTTGTAGGATGTACCTCCAGTCCTATGTGTGTGAAACATACTTAACGGTGTAGCTATACAATAACCTAACAATGAACAGACATAACAATAAACCTCAGTGAACACATTAAACCAAATCAATACATATACAACGGCAAAAGTTAAAGAGTCCTATGTTTAGCCATGCTATGCTATGCTGTGCTTGGCCCAGTTAACGATACCAAGTCCATGGTGAAAGAGAGGTCCTTTCCAGCACGCTGCTTTATTTAAATCCAGTGAGCTGGAGGCCTGTGCGGCTTCCTGGTGGGTGATAAGCAGGTCTGGCTGTGAGGCTCCATGTCTGTTAAGAGTTAATCCTAGGTACGCGTTTGTGTTGCTACCGTCAAGATAAAGAGTTCAGAGCAGGCCTACAGACAAGAGAGCCATGAAGAGAAGAGCTGTTGCTGCGCCTGCAGCTGCAGTGAAGAAGAGAGGGAACAAAGGGAGCACTGGGGTTTGCTGACCTGGAGACATCATGGGCCTTAGGCCTCACAGTGACCAATGGCAGCTGGTTGATGGATCGCTGGGTAGAGTTCAGGTGTAGGTGTGAAAAGTTGAATTCAGTTTAAACGCACAATATGTAATTATCTGCCGCTAAGGGTCTCTCAATTGAAACAATAATAAAAGACAGAGATTGGTGACGTTTTAAAGTAGCGTAATGGGAGTTTTTATGTTCCCCAACATTGCCATCAATGCAGTCAGCTTCTGTCGGTTAGGATTCCTTCAGTGTTAATCGTTCAGGAGGTTTTTTTTTTGGGAGCTGGATTATCCACAGAGGTCTCCTCGTCTCAAAAAAAAAACAAAAAACTGACCAGGTGATTAAAACCGGTAAAAACACCGAATAAAGCAGTTTCACGTTAAAAATCATCCCAAAGGGCCTGCGAGCCAAGCTGCCATTGATGTTTGCTAAGCTTGTTTCTTTGATAACTTATGATCCTGACGTTCTGGAGGTTTTTTACCTGGAGCCAAATTATCCGCAGAAGTCTCCTCCTCTCCAAAACAAATGACCCAGCGATTAAATCCGGTAACAACACTGAATAAAGCAGTTTCACGTTAAATATCAGTGTCAGTCCGACACTGTTTGGCAGACATGGGACGTCTTGGAGGGGCTGCGAGCCGAGCTGCCGTTAAGTTTTGCTCAACTTGTTTCTCTGATAACTTAAGATTCAGATTTCCAATTATTAAAACCCTTTATACAATTAAAATATATACATAAAAAAAAAACAAAGAGCTCAAAAATGTGAATGAGAACTGGATAAAAAGTCAAATTTGACTGCCTCTGGCAGACAACCACAACACTTACACATGGACAAAGGGGATATGACATCATTGACAGCTGACCAAATAAAACGGTCTGTTTCCTTGAATAACATTACGGATTTCTTTTAACAAAAATATTGCATTAACAGTTAAGGAATTATAGCCATTTTTGTACATAATCCTTAATTTTCAGAGGCTCAAAAGTAATTGCACAAACCAACATAATTATAAATCTAAGGATTATTTTTAATACTTGGAATGGAAATACTTTGCAGTCAATGACTGCCTGAAGTCTGGAACCCATGGGAATCACCAAAGTCTGAGTTTCCTCCCTTGAGTTGCTTTGCCAGGCTTTTACTGCAGCCACCTTCAGCAGATGCTTGTTTGTGGAGCTTTCTGCCCTCAATTTTGTCTTCAATAAGAGAAAAGCACCCTCAGCTGGGTTGAGGTCAGGTTACTGACTTGGCCATTGAAGAATATTTCCCCTTCTTTGCTTTAAGAAGCTCTTGGGTTGCTTTTGCAGTATGTTTTTTATCCATCTGTACTGTGAAGAAACCTGCTATCAATTTTGCAGCATTTGGCTGAATCTCAGGGAATAGCAGAGCCCTATACACTTCAGAATTCATCCTGCCACTTCTATCAGTAAATATTTAAATATTTTTTAATTAAAATTTAATAATTTCTTAAGTGGTCGATGAGTTATGTGTCATTACAAATCTGATATTTACAAAGGTTTCATGATGCAATAAAATGAGCATTCGGGCAACTGGTATAGGCGATCAACAATCACGGACTACACAGCTAAACACTTCAAGCTTAGG
>NW_024401507.1:0-2000 GCF_016859285.1 Xiphias gladius
TTTCTGCAACAAAAAGTGAGGTAAGGTTAAAACGACAGTCTGACAACAGAGACCAGTTAATACAGTATAAGAGGCAATTAACAATATCCAAGTAAAGAGCTCTACACAGTCATAAATGGAGTGAGCAGTATACATCTATTTATTTCTAAACCTGCACAGGGTCTTGTGTGCTGATGTGTCACCTACTGTACCTGCCAGTCCTCCTCCAAGCCATCCCAAAAGTCACAGTTCTGTTTGCCACAGTCATTCTCCAGCACTGGCAGGAGATACTGGGATGGGGGGCAGTACTCCTCTCCCAGCTCTGAAAACGATATCAACCAAAAAAATCCACCATAAGTCTCTTATACAGTCTAATATAATGTTATGTGAACACTGCGGAACATTAACTTTGGTTATTTTCATATTCTCACTTCCAATGAATGATTATATGCCACTCTACAATTTGGATGAAATCCCACAAAACTGCATGGCACCAACAAGAATTAACTGTTGCCCAGATTTGTAAACTTGGATTTCAGATATTATCCTTACGATTTTAGTCCTGGCTGATTTGAAGAAACCTGTAGTAATGTGAAGTGTGTTTTAATAACAAATTCCAGAGTTGCATTGAGTATGACACATCGATCACTGGGCAAAAGTAGCTACTCGCACTGGGCGAGTAGCTACAGAAATGCAACAGAAGAAGAGCAACTGGTGGATCTGTTTAAAGAGCAGCCAAACAAGTTGTGTGCTGTGAGGATTTATCACATTACATTGTTTTAATAAAAACTAAAGAATACAATCAACATACATTGCTTTTTTTACTTCTAAACTGGATTATTGCAACTCCTTATTATCAGGCTGTCCCAACAAATCTCTCAAATACTATCCAGCTGATCCAGAATGCTGCAGCGCGAGTACTGAGAGGAAAAGAGATCACATTTCTCCTGTGTTAGCTTCTCTGCATTGGCTCCCTGTTAAATTCAGAATAGAATTTAAAATCCTCCTCCTCACCTACAAAGCCCTTAATGGTCAGGCACCATCATATCTTAAAGAAGAATAGTACCCTATTATCCCACTAGAATACTGCTGCGGTCTTCCCATGATGCACCAAGCTCCTCTCTCCTCCACCTCCTCTTCCATCTGTACGCATTCATATCAGATCAATGCTCGTTACTAACTTGACTTCTTCTCTCTCCCGTAGGTTGTGCTTTTTTGTCTCTCTCCTCTATCCTGCTGTCGCTTTCTGCAGGTATTTCTGCCCCTGGTGCTGCAGGGTCTGGATCCGTGACTGCAAACCACCTACTGCCCCCATGACTCTGCTCAACCCCCACTGCTTCAAATATTATGATTATGAACTATTATTATATTTAGTTTTATTAGTATTATTATTCACCCTATTATAATTATTAGTTATATTATTAGTCTCATTATTGTTACACATCTTTATGTAAATATAACTACCTCTGTTATGATTTAGCGCTATATAAATAAAACTGAATTGAAAATTGATAGATAGATAGATAGAATTACCGGGGCTCTATATAGCAGTTTAAGTTTTATCATTTCCACTGCATATTGGTTCAATATGTTAAGGTGGCAGCAAATCTTGAAGAGTAACTTAGAAAAGCATGGTGGAAAGCAATGTTTCACTGCCCTCTCTAGCTGAAAGTTTCATCTATTGCACCTATGTCAGGGCTTTATGGTTACATTTATTTTTGGGGGCACTGATGCAAAATTTTTGTGGGACAGTTATCTAACTATAAATGGAGGAATCTCTGTCTGTATTTCGATTTTCTTGACAACCGCTCATCTGATCGACTTCAAATTTCGTGGCTGTATTGCTGAGAAACCCAGAAAAGTGTAGTGTCAACTGTGAAGTTTTTTGGATAAATGGTTCTTGAGGAAGCTTCAAACATCGCTACATGTTACTTGACGATCACGTTATAATTAGGAAATAATCATAATCATATATATACATACATACATATATATGCTATATATAGCTCTGGAAAAATTAA
>NW_024401508.1:0-2000 GCF_016859285.1 Xiphias gladius
CACAGACACGAGACCTATTTCTTTTCATTTTAAATGTAAGGAAATTCAAATCTTCAGCTGTTTCACGATGCCTGAAAATAATACAATTAATTTCTTCTTTCAGTTTTAAGGCATTTTATTTCTATCTCCAGCTCTGACAGTATATCAATTGGCTTTCAGCTGTCTCAGCAACATGGTTCTCCTCACTGCTTCATCAGCTAATGCTCCTTTGCTACCAGCTGCAGTTTTACATTTCATTTCCAATGTTTTAAAGCAATTCATTTCAGATGATCACCTTTTTTTAATCAGCCATTTTCAGCATTGCTTCAGCAATTTCCTTCAGCTTTCAGCTTCCAAAAATTTGCTTTTACATTTCAGCTTTTTTTCAGCAATTTTAAGCAGTGCTTCAGCATTTTCCTTTAGCTTTTAGCATTCACACTGCACTTTGAGCAGGAAATGCATTTTGTAGTTTACATTTACAGTAAGTACACCTACACTTAAGGAAAATGCCACACAATGAAGCAGTATAGCTCAATGTGGTTTGTTGGTTTTTCATGGGATTTGCAATTAATGTTGTATTACACTGGCCTTAGCCTTTAACATTAAACAGTGGCACAAGATTCGACAGACTGTGGATTTTGCATCTTTAAATGACCTTAACTGTAATAATTTGATAGTAAGCTCCCAGTTGAATGGCAGCAAAAATAACATTATTTATAAATGAAACAAATCAAACTCTTAGATTTATTAATTCGAGTTTTAATTGTGATACACATTTGGAATTAATATAATTATCTTGAATAACAAAAATATTATTCTTAAACTGTGAATTGATGCAGCCTGGCCCCAGTGTTATGAAACTTTGTAAAACCCTGTTGGATACACTAACTCAAAGCCAATAAGCACACAGAAATAGGTGGAAGACTATGAGAGAGAGAGAGCGAGAGAGCGAGTGTGTGTGTGTATATAAGAGGTACAGTAGGTACCACAAAGTGAAGGCTCACCAGTGCATAGGAAGCGTTGGATGATTTCTGTGCCCTCTGTACACACTGATGAAGGTGGGTAAGACATCATGGCAGCATCAAGTGTAAAGCTCTGTCACAGCATACATACACACACAGGGTTTGTATAAAATCATATCTATGTTTTTAGCTTTTCTGTAACGGTGCATCCAAGGACACAAACCTCTAGGGTCCGGATGTAGGCAAGAGCTTTGGGGAGCTGAATGATGTTGTTATCACTCAAGTCCAGGGTGCGCAAGCTGCTCAAAGAGCCAATTGAAGATGGCAGCTCACAAAGACAGTTACCTATTACATACAAAGTGATGAGGAAATAACATAACTAATGTCATTTCACTTGTACATGTCCTCTCACTTGTGGGCAAGCAAGCAGTAAGCATCATACCCTTCAAATTGAGTGTCTGCAGAAGCCGCAGATCCCCGAGGGAGTTCGGAAGGTCCTTTAAACGGTTCTTCTCCACATTCAGAATCTGACAGTACATAAAATGGACACAAATAAATAATGCAGCATTCGTTCACACTCATTCCCTTTGTACCATGAGTCAAGTTCAGAATGGCTTTACCTGCAGTGACACCAGCTTCCCAATATCTTCTGGGAGGGAGGTGAGCTTATTTTCATGCAGATCCAAAACCTTTTGGGGGCAGATAGGCTGATTCAGTCATGCTTAGTTCTGTGATGAGGCATGGGTCAGAGATTAGTCTTCTAGCAGAATTTTTTTTTTTTTTTAATAAATCTGGTCTTTGATAAACTATCATATACATTTTTCATCATCAAATGTGATGCTTGCTCAAAGGCTCACTATAAAACGTGAAATGGCTGTGTGTGTTTGGTGGGCTTAGGGGTTAGGGTTTTTAAATCATACAAAACCGTAATATGCTTTTATTTCTCATCATACTTGTGTCTACTTTACATTACCTTTAAAGTGGCGAGAGCACTGATGTCACATCCTTTGGGCAGCACTGATCTCAGCTCATTGTTATGAAGGATAAGGACCTGTAGGA
>NW_024401510.1:0-3000 GCF_016859285.1 Xiphias gladius
AGTAGGCTATGTGTAGCAAGCCATCTTGACATGGCTGACCTTTGAGTGAACAGAGACCAAGAAAGCCAATAATGGAGGAATTCGTAGCTTAATAGCTGTGTTGAACCATCCACTTTTATTTCATTTCCTCCATCTGAGTATAAACTGCTCCACAAAAGGGGAGTGGCTTGCAGTTACAGTTATGAGGCAGGAATCGACAGTAGAAATACAATACAATAAATAATACGATGAATAAATAAAATGTTTTGAATAAACTCTGTGAGTATATTGTTCAACAATAACAAATTTGTAAACGTTGGTAAGCCAACATGAGCTTGTTATGTCTTGCATAACTCTTTACTGAATGAAATGAAGCACAATCCCAAGAATAAAGTGCCACAAGGGGGCGAACGAAATAGCAAAAAAATAAACATAAATTAGCTTGAGGAGCGCTAGTATGTTCCCAGATGGCTACTGTAGCATGTGACGGGTGAGCTTGGCAGCTACAGTAGTTCACCTACTAGCCCTTTATGTAGTCACTACCTCACCATGCTTCTAGAACCACGTACTCAGTGAAGAAGTGGATGAATCTGCTGTGCCACTTTCTGGTGTGATAAGACACTAACTTTGCACAGAGCCACATCAGCTTTCTCCCCCTGCCACTTATCTTTATGCTAAGCTAGGCTAACCACATCTTGATTTAAGCTCCATACCTATTGCAAACACGAGATCAATATGGATATTCTCATTTTATCCGAAATGCTCAACTATTTGCTTAATCTTGGTGAGATTTTAGCTGGTAAATAATGGAAATTAAAAAGAACTTACGTGCTGACTTGTGTCACATTTATTTTTTGTTGTATTCTGCAGGCTGAGGTTGGCGAGGGCGAGGCATGCTCTGGAGTACTACAGCTTCTACCACACTGCCACCTACACACTCAAACACCCTGCACCGTGTCAGGACCTGCCAGCCAAGAATGTGACTGTCCCTGAAGCTACCCTGCCAGTTCAAACCGTAACCACGGTGACTCCCTTTGCCATCACCCCACTGCCGCCCCCGCCCCCACCAGGAACTAGTCCACCCCCATTGCCACTCCCCCCACCTCCTGTCCTGCCTCCACCCTCCCTCCCTCCGACACCCCCAACTCTGGCCCTCCCTCTCCCTCTGCCTGTAATCCACACCACCCCACCCAGCCCTCACCTGTCGTGGGGAGCCTGCTCCGATGCAGATGTTTACTCTCGGATCGGAGCTTTCAGGAACTCCAGGCTCTCCAGCATCTCCAACCAGTCGAAGGTTATCCTGTTTGAACACTCGTCTCTTTGACCCTCTGTCTTAGAACATGACTGGAAACATAAACCAAATACGTGCTCTACTTGACAAACTGTGTCATAATCAATAGGGGATGATTAGGTGTTTTCTTAGAGTATACTGTACATTCTGTATATGTACACTGTATAATTTATGCATGCAGGATATAGACACATATTTGAAGTTCATTTGTTCAATTATTTCAGGGATGTTAAAAATTTCAAAAACAGAGGTTTGAGTTTTGTGAGCCACTGAATTGATTTATCCATTAACCTTTAAAAAGTAACCGGACTTTGTGCCAGTGCTGTTCAAGAATATTGCACTTTTTTCCATTACAGAGTAGAGGTTGTCACAAAATTCAAAGTGGTGGAAGCACTGTGTTACTGGGCCACAGTGGAAATTTCTTTCCCTCAAGAACTTTTACAGACTTATGTCTATTCTGAAACCTGTTTTGGAGGTAAATAAGACACTTAAACTTAAAGAAAGACTGGTCTTTCACAAATTCCTAAGTGTTCATCATTCATTCAGGATCACAATCTCTACAATCATCATCAGCATCTTTTTGAGTCTTATTTTCTGGATGTACATATGCCGTAGATGCCGTAAATAGCAACTTTGTCTGTTGCTGTTTGAAGTTCTCACATATACCGGAAAAAATGGAAAAGTTGAGAACACTCAAAATTTTAAGGCAGCAATCTGATCTTTTTTTAAGTTGCTGCTTGTCCAATTAAGCTGCTCATAGCTGTATTCCCTTGAGCACCTTTGGCTCAAGGGAATACTTATCTTCATCGTGATTTGTTTTTTCTAATTTTGATGAGAGAAAATTGACTATATTGAGACATGTGACTTTCATCAAATTATTTCATAGAAGGCTTTGCAGAGAATTTTAACCCAAACACACTGTATGCTGGGAAGTATTAAAACAAGTTAAATATGTTAACAATATTTTATCAACTTAATTTCACAAAGTTAAGTCAGTGACGAAATGATAAAAGATGAGTTGGTAATTTAAATGTATTAGGGATTTTCACAGTGCAGAGTTGTCTGGTATAGGGTAAGCATGGAGTAAACTCTTACTGTTGATTGGTTGGTTGGTGATGATGACAAGTGACGTGAACTCCCTTATTTCTGATGAACCATAGCTAAAGACTCCAAGTCAACAGTCCTAAATACTTGTAATCCTTATTTATGCCAAAGAATATAAGTTAGCATTTTTACAGTGTAGTTATTGTAGCTGGGCTCATTGTTTCCTCAGATGCAAGGCATTTCCTGAGCTGGTTTTCCATGGCAGGGTCCCTCCCTGTGTCACACCATTCTCTGCATTCTCTGTCTCTTCTTCTGTCTTTCTCTCTCTATATTAATCTTACTTTGCATTTTGTTCACTTATAGTCTTAAATTATTAGTTTTCCTTTTATTCAAACAAAAATCTACATTTCAGACAAGAATCTTTAATTGATCATTGGCTTCTTAACAAATTCAAAATCTCAGTACAGCAGTTAACAAACATATAATTAGTAGCTGCAACTTCTGAACAATTTGTTTATTAGCAACCAAACTGACACATTTACAAATGGGCACAGATAATCATTCTGTAAAGTAGCCTGTCCAACACAGGCAACGTCTGTCTGTTGTTTATATGGTAATGTTAAAGTCCACCTTGGCCCTAACAAACCATTAAGATGAATTTTCAATATTTAACAGGTCTGTCATTT
>NW_024401511.1:0-26789 GCF_016859285.1 Xiphias gladius
ATAATTCAACATTAGTTTGGAAATTCACAAGGGAAGCTGTTTTAGTTGATGGTGGTTTGTCGCTTTCTTCTTGCCTTGTGTGACATGCCTCTTTAGTCTTTTCTGTATCTAAGTGTGCCAGTGAGGTGGATGTCTCCATACTGAAAGCCTGTTAATTCAATCTGTGCAGGTACTGCAGCATTGTCTCTTAACTGGTTCTAAGCTGAGCAGGAAAGAAATCTGTAACTATATTCTGCAGTGGCAATCAAATAAAACGATGGAATGTCATGCAAGGATGAATGTGTTTGTGGTCTGGATTTGATTCATAATAACTGTAGGTTTTTATTTCAAAATGTTATTTATCCATTTCTCATTGAAAGGCTTCATACAACGGTAAAAAATACACCAATCCAAAGAATATAAGCTAGTAGGCTACATCACGTATGCAGTTGGGTAGCGTTTCAAGTCCTTAGTTTTTCCAAGATTCATAACTCGTTTCTTAGAATTTCCCAGCCCAAAACTACATTGCTGAACCCTATCCTTGGTCAGACCCCTGTCATTTTTCCCAAACTCCACTTTTGTTTCACAGTACTGTAAGATATAGGTACACTCAAATGTTTTACTCCTTGCCACTAAAATACCGACTTGTTGCTAACTTGTTCCCCATAGTCTTGTTTTCTTCCACTGTACCTACATTTAAGTATCAGCAGGATCATGTAAGTATTTTATTAGTGCTTGATTCATATAACGAAATTACACTGTAAATTGCAGGCTGGGTTATAAAGCGTTACAAAGAAAAAAATTTATAACACATTATACCACATCTGAGTATAAAAGAAACAGCAATGCAAGGGTTTCCGAACAACCTTAATGCACATTTGCCTACGTGCAGCACAGGGAAGCATTTTCCAGTCACATACAGTATGGTGACTGTTTAGAGAATAATAAAGTCCCCAGAGCAAAATATTCTACCAGTAAACAAAAATCCCTACATGCCCTCATCCTAAAACTTCAATTCAAAGTGTAATTTTAACAGTCAGGTTGCTCTCCGTGAGAACCTCCCGCCATAGGAGGATGGAGGCTAAGTATCTCCTGATTACTTAAATTAAATCGCCTGAACATAACTGTCTCTTAAGGAAAAACAAACCTGTCCAACACATAAAATAGCTGCTTATCTTAGAAGTTAATACAATTTTAATGTTAAACATCAATAGATGTGATCAACTGAGGTTCACATCTAAACATTTTGTTTGACATTTCTTGGCAAATTTCATAAATACATTAGCCCACTATTTACTTCGTAGAAACACATATCCAGAGGGAAGAAAAAAAAGATTAAAACATAAAACAATTATTTCTAAGATTTAAAATTTGAACTTTTACATATATAAATGTGTACTGAAAGAGGAGAATCAATATCACAGCGAGACCAACATTTTGTGAATTTTAAACAATGTTTTCTATCATTATAGGAAATTAAACATAATTCTAACCAAAAGCTAAAAATAATTTTAGGATCATTATTACATTAACATGTGGATGTGTTACATTTACCTGTTGTCTTGATAAAATCAGCGTGATGACTTTATCAGAGCTACAACATATTCATTTCATACTCGCCACTCTGCTGCTTTGAGTTTTTATTTTTAAAGAAATACCACTTTCATTCACTAAATATATCCAATTGTTTTCACTTTTCTACTTTTTTAATACGAATAAAGGGAGGGATTATGCAGTTGGAGTAGTTGGAAGGCTTTTAATGTGAAACATCTCTGCAGGAAAGCTGTATGCTTCCAAAAGAGATTAGAAATACAACACTGATCTGTCTAGCCTCATTTCCTTGTCTGTGTTGTTGTTGTTTTTGTCCTCCCAGTTAGAAATGCCCAGTTTCCAATGCAGGTCCTGTCTCTCCTAAACTCATGTTCTACCAGCTTGAGGCTATAGATTGGTTATCTGTGTGTTTTAGCTTGAAGGGACTCAAGCTGAACCACGGATTTTGTATTATATGTTCCTCGCATTTTCTTCCTTGTCAAAACCTGGTGCCTACATTCCCGGACTTCCACTCGACCACTGACAGTTCAGTTGGAGATTTGGATGTGTTATGCTAGTTACGATTAGTGTAGCTTTGAGCCACTAGGCTCAGGCAGAGATGAGGAACAGACTACGGAGGTCTATTAGGTTCTCTTCTTAAGATAACGAAGTGAGGCTGGCCATTCAGGAAGGGTTCACTGATGCAGCAGTACATGATCTATTATGAAAAGATGGAAAAGCAAACAGAGTCCTTTTATATAAAATTACTTACTGCGTCATACTCATTTCTCACAGGGAAGAGCACACGACCAAACACCATGATCGCCATCACGCAGCCCAGCGACCAGGTGTCTATGGCCTCTGAAAATGGGAGTCCAATATTGATTTCTGGAGCTCTGAATGTGGAAGAAAAACGTTGAATGAAATAAGGAACGTTGTCATATTTTAAGGATTAAACAAAAAAAGGTAGTTACAAACTAAATAGAAGCATCAGTAAAAAATAACTATGAAGCCCTGAATTGAAGATTTCTTAGTTTTAATAGGGATCAGTGTTTCTTACCTATATTGGGGTGTCTGGTGAACCCTGCCCTGCTTGGCTTGAGACCGGAACATAGCCAAGCCGAAGTCAATCAGTTTGATCCTGAAGGGCTGTCTCACCTGATCCACCAACATGATGTTGTCTATTTTTACATCGGTGTGGATTATGCCAACTCCCTTCAGGGCATCGAAAGCTGTTGCCATCTGCAAGAAATAATAATAACAATAATATTAGTGATAAGCTTTATTTATGGAAAACTTTTGTTAGGGAAACTTCTAGAACATAAAAACAGAAGCAACAGTTACAAATATGCTTAAACCACAAAAACTGTCATCTATAATACTTTTTACCGTGAGTTCAAGCTCAGAGTGGACCACAGTTCAAAACTGGCAGTGTTAAGTTTTGCTTTCTAGCTGATGTCATACCTGTTGAATAACGGTCCTGATGTCCCGTAGACGCATTGGGCCTTTCAAGTCCAGCAGGTAGTGCTGCAGGCTGATGTCCAACATCTCAAATACCAGGCTCAGCTGACTGTTCACGTTGAACTCACCATAATACTTGATGATGTTGAACTTGTCCAGGTTGTGGTCCATGAGGACCGTGAGCACGAATGCCTGGGGAAACATGACAAGTTTGTTAATTCACATGGACTAATCAGCCCTCCTCAAAACAACATCAACAATAATAACATAATCATCCCTACTAGTAGTTCTACCCAGAAATGGTAGGAAACAAGTTCTGATAAATAAAGACTATCCATGGCATTATTTTCGAAAGCATCCTCACATTTCTTCGCAAGTGCCTACAGCTTTTGCACAGTATATAATGAACTTGGGAGGTCTGACTTCCAGTACCTTGTACCATATAAACAGAATGAACCTCAAAGGACATTGAAACTTCTGAGTGTCATCCCATTGGAAGAATTTAAACTTCTAATTTTGAACATTTTTAGAGATGTGTGTGATTGTTTCTGATGTTGATTGCATATGCTTGTGTGTGACTGACTGTGTATTGTTGACGGCAGGAGGCGGTGAATTTTGTCTATAATAGTTCGAGTTTTTTCATTAAAGAAGCTCATGAAATCATCACTAGGTACGCTGGGTCGGCTCGCACCGGCTACTGGGGGCTGGCTAATAACCGTAGCTAGAGATTGGGTTTCCATGGTGCCAAGCCTCGCCTCTATCACTGCAAATAAACCACATTTATTACATGTACTATTATCGCTAAAGGACGCAGAGGTGTAACTAAGCATAAGACACACCGAGCGAGAGAGAGGAGCAGATTGAGAAGCAGAGAGAGAAGCCATCGCTAACTGCTAACCTAAAGTAACTGGCCGATCTGAATAGCGTATAAACAACTATGAAGTAGCGAGAAAATCTCTAAAGGAAGGAGAGAGCTATGATTGCTTAGGCAGAAGAATGTAGGTTTAAATGTAAATCAGGTCATTAGCCTCTGTAATGAAGTAAATAGCAACATTTACTGGGTGAAGGCAGGGCAGCGAAACTCGCTACCAGTCACACAAACGTTGGCAAACAAAAACAATACATTACGCCTACCTCAGCACGTCGGCGCATATCTTTCGTACATTTCGAGTTTACTTACATCTAAATCCCCAGCAACATTACTGTAATCTATAATATTATGATAAGGAATGGGAATTGATAAGATTTTATCGATACCAATGTCATAATCCAATCTGCTTAACAGTCCGACTCTTCTTATTTTCCCTTGATTCCTGATCAGTTTTTTGTGGGGGAAAAAGTGTGAACACAGGTTGCAGCCTGAGAGCTAGCTGTAGCAGAAGTCTGCCTGTCATCATCTAAAATGGATGAAATGAGAGAATATTTCTACAGTGTTCGGTTTCATTCAGGTTTAATAGTCAAAGAAAAATTCTACTGAGCCTGCCTACGTGGCGCTTATGTTATTATAACATAAGCTGTTACCGAGTGTCACTGCTTTCCAACCTAGTAGAGTGTCAAATACATGGCATTCCTGAAATTTAAGCCCATGTTCCGTAGAAAGATGTTTCAGCACATTACTGGTGTTTCCACCTTGACTTGAAATTTCCATTTTACAGACATTACAGTTTTCCCACAGGTTGAGAATTTACTTGTGGTGGTGGGTGGCGCAGCGCGTGACTGTTGTGCGTGCGGAGACTGACTGTAAAAGAGAGTGTAACCCAGGTTATTTTCTGGAGTTACAATTACAAACACCATACATAGAGGCAATGGCAAGTTTCTAGCGTCATCGATGCTGGAAACTTCCCATCGCCTGCATTGACAAAAGGAATTGATAAGCTCGGAGGCATATGATTCCCATGGTTTGGACAATTTGGAAGCGGTTCTCTAGTTTCTTTCTCAATTACCATTCTAATTGAGACTAGTAGCATCCAGGACAGACTTCCACAGTGGATATGTCAGATCTGAACGGGGTTTTGTATAATGTGTTTTTGTACTATATACAATGTCCTGTATATCATTGCTGTGTCATTGAATCTACACGTTTCCTAGAAAAAATTCTCAAAGAAACATATCCAGATATTACAAGATTTAGTGACGATTTAAAGTCCTCGCTCAACCTAAGAGACATGTCTTTGGAATGTGGGAGGAAACCAGAACCCCTGGAGAAAACCCACGCAGACATGGGGAGAACATGCAAACTCCACACAGAAAAGACCAGGAGCCGGTTGCACCAGCTTTCGAGGGCAATAATTCAAACCCAGGATCTTCTTCTGTGAGGCCACAATGCTATTCATTGAGTCACCATGCTGCCCATATGGAGAACTACAAATACTTTTATAGCAAGACACCTGAGATCAAATTCTCAGCTGGTCTGCTACGAAAGCATTCGTAATAAGTCTTTACTCCAGTATGTTGTCCGCATAGCAGCAGGAGCAGAATGTCCTCTTCATCCAAGAGAAGAAGCGTTTGAAGCAGTTCTTCCTCTTCTCCCTCTTCTTCTTCTGGTCCTCGCTGTCATCTGAAAATCAGAAGGACAAGAAATACATCAACCATCCTCAGAATACAACAAAAATGTGGAATTTCAATACAGTACGGAAAAGAGTTAAGATGAGTTTTTCTCACCAGGGGTGGTGGTAGGGAGCTCTGCGTTGTCCGGGTCTATCCTGGTGTTCAGAGCAGAAGCAGGAGTTGCAGCCACGTGGGAACTAAACGTATAAATGCACACTGAGTTAGTAAGTTAGTCCTTTTAAGGGCACAATCGCTTTCTTCTGTTGAAGGCATGAGTGTCACAATCAGAATAAAAAACCTCACCTCATTTCAGCATCCTCTTTAGGTGTCTCCTCCAGGGGGATTCTGTTCATGGGGGCTGCAGGCGAACCATGATGACACCCGGTGGCAGTGATTCATCTGAGCTGTTGAATTAAGACAGATACAATTAATCACACGCACTATATGTAGCAGCCTATGGCCGGGGGAATCCAGTATTTTTCTTTTAAGACTAATAAATGATGTTCTTAATCATGAAACCAATCAATAGCATTGACTCAGTGGAAACAGGACCCCATCACCTCCATCTTAGTTGATGAAGGATGAGTTAACACTTACCTGTCATCGACCTGGGTCGTCTGGTTGGTCCTGGTCTGGCTGCTGCTGCTCGGTTCAGGATCAGAGCTAGCAAAAGAGAAACTCACACTGTTACGTTTATATCAAAAAGACACAGTATGAAAATATGCAAATCAGCCAATGTACAAAGGATTCATTTATCACTTGCTGTGCCTACTAACGTCTGATAAAAACACACGCTTACCAGGAGCTGAGGTGGGAGCTGCTGTTGAGGTAGCTCTTGGTAATGAAGGGATGGTTGAGAATACCAGCGGGGGTGATTCTCTCATTTCCATCCCACTGGAGCATGGCCTTCAACAGCTCAATACATTCCCTCCTCTCATCCGCCTCTTCCAGGTTGTCCATCTCCAGACGCATCTAGTTTAGGAAACAGTTGGAGAGTACAACAGTGGTCAAGTCATCTTCCTAAATTATGAAAAGACAATGACTGAAAGTCAGTGTTCAGCAGCTAGCTACCGCTTCCTTAACCACCTACCGTTTTCGTTTCATCCAGAGAGCGGAAGGTGTACAACCTGTTGTCCGTGGAGTAATTTCTTGGACCCCAATACTCCTCACTTGTCTAAATAAGGGTAAAAGCATTTAAGATACATGTATTTCTCAACAGATGTTACCAATTAAGTTTGATAACCACAGGGAAACTTTAAGCTATCTAAAGTAAGATTCATGACGAAATAATGATTGAAAACAGTCAAAGCATGGGTATTTTACCTTGAGCATCCACTGGTCAGAATCGCTTTTCTTAAAACACATATGCGATTTCAGTCCTGCATTGAGGAGATGCTGCGGCGGTGGACCCAGGAGGTCGATGATGAATCGGAACTAGAGACAAAGCACAGCAATTGCAACAAGTGCTTTATAACTACCAAACATGAGGAATGACACACAGTAGGATATCAGATCTAAAATGAATCAAACATGAAAACAAAACATAACAAATAAAATCCAGTCTGTAAAGCTGTATGCTTCCAAAAGAGATTAGAAATACAACACTGATCTGTCTAGCCTCATTTCCTTGTCTGTGTTGTTGTTGTTTTCGTCCTCCCAGTTAGAAATGCCCAGTTTCCAATGCAGGTCCTGTCTCTCCTAAACTCATGTTCTACCAGCTTGAGGCTATAGATTGGTTATCTGTGTGTTTTAGCTTGAAGGGACTCAAGCTGAACCACGGATTTTGTATTATATGTTCCTCGCATTTTCTTCCTTGTCAAAACCTGGTGCCTACATTCCCGGACTTCCACTCGACCACTGACAGTTCAGTTGGAGATTTGGATGTGTTATGCTAGTTACGATTAGTGTAGCTTTGAGCCACTATTCTTCCCATTGGAAGAATTTAAACTTCTAATTTTGAACATTTTTAGAGATGTGTGTGATTGTTTCTGATGTTGATTGCATATGCTTGTGTGTGACTGACTGTGTATTGTTGACGGCAGGAGGCGGTGAATTTTGTCTATAATAGTTCGAGTTTTTTCATTAAAGAAGCTCATGAAATCATCACTAGGTACGCTGGGTCGGCTCGCACCGGCTACTGGGGGCTGGCTAATAACCGTAGCTAGAGATTGGGTTTCCATGGTGCCAAGCCTCGCCTCTATCACTGCAAATAAACCACATTTATTACATGTACTATTATCGCTAAAGGACGCAGAGGTGTAACTAAGCATAAGACACACCGAGCGAGAGAGAGGAGCAGATTGAGAAGCAGAGAGAGAAGCCATCGCTAACTGCTAACCTAAAGTAACTGGCCGATCTGAATAGCGTATAAACAACTATGAAGTAGCGAGAAAATCTCTAAAAGAAGGAGAGAGCTATGATTGCTTAGGCAGAAGAATGTAGGTTTAAATGTAAATCAGGTCATTAGCCTCTGTAATGAAGTAAATAGTAACATTTACTGGGTGAAGGCAGGGCAGCGAAACTCGCTACCAGTCACACAAACGTTGGCAAACAAAAACAATACATTACGCCTACCTCAGCACGTCGGCGCATATCTTTCGTACATTTCGAGTTTACTTACATCTAAATCCCCAGCAACATTACTGTAATCTATAATATTATGATTAGGGATGGGAATTGATAAGATTTTATCGATACCAATGTCATAATCCAATCTGCTTAACAGTCCGACTCTTCTTATTTTCCCTTGATTCCTGATCAGTTTTTTGTGGGCAAAAGTGTGAACACAGGTTGCAGCCTGAGAGCTAGCTGTAGCAAAAGTCTGCCTGTTATCATCTAAAATGGATGAAATGAGACAATATTTCTACAGTGTTCGGTTTCATTCAGGTTTTAATAGTCAAAGAAAAATTCTACTGAGCCTGCCTCATTGGCGATTATGTTATTATAACATAAGCTGTTACCGAGTGTCACTGCTTTCCAACCTAGTAGAGTGTCAAATACATGGCATTCCTGAAATTTAAGCCCATGTTCCGTAGAAAGATGTTTCAGCACATTACTGGTGTTTCCACCTTGACTTGAAATTTCCATTTTGCAGACATTACAGTTTTCCCACAGGTTGAGAATTTACTTGTGGTGGTGGGTGGCGCAGCGCGTGACTGTTGTGCGTGCGGAGACTGACTGTAAAAGAGAGTGTAACCCAGGTTATTTTCTGGAGTTACAATTACAAACACCATACATAGAGGCAATGGCAAGTTTCTAGCGTCATCGATGCTGGAAACTTCCCATCGCCTGCATTGACAAAAGGAATTGATAAGCTCGGAGGCATATGATTCCCATGGTTTGGACAATTTGGAAGCGGTTCTCTAGTTTCTTTCTCAATTACCATTCTAATTGAGACTAGTAGCATCCAGGACAGACTTCCACAGTGGATATGTCAGATCTGAACGGGGTTTTGTACAATGTGTTTTTGTACTATATACAATGTCCTGTATATCATTGCTGTGTCATTGAATCTACACGTTTCCTAGAAAAAATTCTCAAAGAAACATATCCAGATATTACAAGATTTAGTGACGATTTAAAGTCCTCACTCAACCTAAGAGACATGTCTTTGGAATGTGGGAGGAAACCAGAACCCCTGGAGAAAACCCACGCAGACATGGGGAGAACATGCAAACTCCACACAGAAAAGACCAGGAGCCGGTTGCACCAGCTTTCGAGGGCAATAATTCAAACCCAGGATCTTCTTCTGTGAGGCCACAATGCTATTCATTGAGCCACCATGCTGCCCATATGGAGAACTACAAATACTTTTATAGCAAGACACCTGAGATCAAATTCTCAACTGTTCTGCTATGAAAGCATTCGTAATAAGTCTTTACTCCACTACGTTGTCCGCGTAACAGCAGGAGCAGAATGTCCTCTTCATCCAAGAGAAGAAGCGTTTGAAGCAGTTCTTCCTCTTCTCCCTCTTCTTCTTCTGGTCCTCGCTGTCATCTGAAAATCAGAAGGACGTGAAATACCTCAACCATCCTCAGAATACAACAAAAATGTGGAATTTCAATACAGTACGGAAAAGAGTTAAGATGAGTTTTTCTCACCAGGGGTGGTGGTAGGGAGCTCTGCGTTGTCCGGGTCTATCCTGGTGTTCAGAGCAGAAGCAGGAGTTGCAGCCACGTGGGAACTAAACGTATAAATGCACACTGAGTTAGTATGTTAGTCCTTTTAAGGGCACAATCGCTTTCTTCTGTTGAAGGCATGAGTGTCACAATCAGAATAAAAAACCTCACCTCATTTCAGCATCCTCTTTAGGTGTCTCCTCCAGGGGGATTCTGTTCATGGGGGCTGCAGGCCGAACCATGATGACACCCGGTGGCAGTGATTCATCTGAGCTGTTGAATTAAGACAGATACAATTAATCACACGCACTATATGTAGCAGCCTATGGCCGGGGGAATCCAGTATTTTTCTTTTAAGACTAATAAATGATGTTCTTAATCATGAAACCAATCAATAGCATTGACTCAGTGGAAACAGGACCCCATCACCTCCATCTTAGTTGATGAAGGATGAGTTAACACTTACCTGTCATCGACCTGGGTCGTCTGGTTGGTCCTGGTCTGGCTGCTGCTGCTCGGTTCAGGATCAGAGCTAGCAAAAGAGAAACTCACACTGTTACGTTTATATCAAAAAGACACAGTATGAAAATATGCAAATCAGCCAATGTACAAAGGATTCATTTATCACTTGCTGTGCCTACTAACGTCTGATAAAACACACGCTTACCAGGAGCTGAGGTGGGAGCTGCTGTTGAGGTAGCTCTTGGTAATGAAGGGATGGTTGAGAATACCAGCGGGGTGATTCTCTCATTTCCATCCCACTGGAGCATGGCCTTCAACAGCTCAATACATTCCCTCCTCTCATCCGCCTCTTCCAGGTTGTCCATCTCCAGACGCATCTAGTTTAGGAAACAGTTGGAGAGTACAACAGTGGTCAAGTCATCTTCCTAAATTATGAAAAGACAATGACTGAAAGTCAGTGTTCAGCAGCTAGCTACCGCTTCCTTAACCACCTACCGTTTTCGTTTCATCCAGAGAGCGGAAGGTGTACAACCTGTTGTCCGTGGAGTAATTTCTTGGACCCCAATACTCCTCACTTGTCTAAATAAAGGTAAAAGCATTTAAGATACATGTATTTCTCAACAGATGTTACCAATTAAGTTTGATAACCACAGGGAAACTTTAAGCTATCTAAAGTAAGATTCATGACGAAATAATGATTGAAAACAGTCAAAGCATGGGTATTTTACCTTGAGCATCCACTTGTCAGAATCGCTTTTCTTAAAACACATATGCGATTTCAGTCCTGCATTGAGGAGATGCTGCGGCGGTGGACCCAGGAGGTCGATGATGAATCGGAACTAGAGACAAAGCACAGCAATTGCAACAAGTGCTTTATAACTACCAAACATGAGGAATGACACACAGTAGGATATCAGATCTAAAATGAATCAAACATGAAAACAAAACATAACAAATAAAATCCAGTCTGTAAAGCTGTATGCTTCCAAAAGAGATTAGAAATACAACACTGATCTGTCTAGCCTCATTTCCTTGTCTGTGTTGTTGTTGTTTTCGTCCTCCCAGTTAGAAATGCCCAGTTTCCAATGCAGGTCCTGTCTCTCCTAAACTCATGTTCTACCAGCTTGAGGCTATAGATTGGTTATCTGTGTGTTTTAGCTTGAAGGGACTCAAGCTGAACCACGGATTTTGTATTATATGTTCCTCGCATTTTCTTCCTTGTCAAAACCTGGTGCCTACATTCCCGGACTTCCACTCGACCACTGACAGTTCAGTTGGAGATTTGGATGTGTTATGCTAGTTACGATTAGTGTAGCTTTGAGCCACTAGGCTCAGGCAGAGATGAGGAACAGACTACGGAGGTCTATTAGGTTCTCTTCTTAAGATAACGAAGTGAGGCTGGCCATTCAGGAAGGGTTCACTGATGCAGCAGTACATGATCTATTATGAAAAGATGGAAAAGCAAACAGAGTCCTTTTATATAAAATTACTTACTGCGTCATACTCATTTCTCACAGGGAAGAGCACACGACCAAACACCATGATCGCCATCACGCAGCCCAGCGACCAGGTGTCTATGGCCTCTGAAAATGGGAGTCCAATATTGATTTCTGGAGCTCTGAATGTGGAAGAAAAACATTGAATGAAATAAGGAACGTTGTCATATTTTAAGGATTAAACAAAAAAAGGTAGTTACAAACTAAATAGAAGCATCAGTAAAAAATAACTATGAAGCCCTGAATTGAAGATTTCTTAGTTTTAATAGGGATCAGTGTTTCTTACCTATATTGGGGTGTCTGGTGAACCCTGCCCTGCTTGGCTTGAGACCGGAACATAGCCAAGCCGAAGTCAATCAGTTTGATCCTGAAGGGCTGTCTCACCTGATCCACCAACATGATGTTGTCTATTTTTACATCGGTGTGGATTATGCCAACTCCCTTCAGGGCATCGAAAGCTGTTGCCATCTGCAAGAAATAATAATAACAATAATATTAGTGATAAGCTTTATTTATGGAAAACTTTTGTTAGGGAAACTTCTAGAACATAAAAACAGAAGCAACAGTTACAAATATGCTTAAACCACAAAAACTGTCATCTATAATACTATTTACCGTGAGTTCAAGCTCAGAGTGGACCACAGTTCAAAACTGACAGTGTTAAGTTTTGCTTTCTAGCTGTTGTCATACCTGTTGAATAACGGTTCTGATGTCCCGTAGACGCATTGGGCCTTTCAAGTCCAGCAGGTAGTGCTGCAGGCTGATGTCCAACATCTCAAATACCAGGCTCAGCTGACTGTTCACGTTGAACTCACCATAATACTTGATGATGTTGAACTTGTCCAGGTTGTGGTCCATGAGGACCGTCAGCACGAATGCCTGGGGAAACATGACAAGTTTGTTAATTCACATGGACTAATCAGCTCTCCTCAAAACAACATCAACAATAATAACATAATCATCCCTACTAGTAGTTCTACCCAGAAATGGTAGGAAACAAGTTCTGTGACGAGACAAATGGATTAAATGAGGGGTTTTTTGAGTAGACATCTGGCACATGACTTGCATCTGGCCCAGTTTGGTGGTAAACAGCTGGAATTGCACACAGACTACTAGTATGAAGTGTAAGGGAGCTTTCACAGTCTGTGCTCTCCATGAATGGTCTGGGAAACTAAACTAATCTGGCCCCTTCTTGGTTTTGTCTAGTATGTAATGTGTAGACATTTTGTTATGACATGTCATCAGTACATACCCCACTCTACCCCGATTTTCAAAAATGTTTCTTTTTTCAACTGTAAAATCAAAATCGACAGTGTCCCACCTCCCATTGCTGATTTTTTTTTTGCTCAGAGATCTTTACAGCCACGATTCTTCCAGTGCTCTGTTTTACACATTTGTACACTATTCCAAATCCGCCTGCTCCCAGAATTTCCAGGCACTTGTAGCTTCTAGGGATTGGGAGAGAGTGTCGAGGGGGGCGTTCAGGGGAAGAAGATGACGATGAACGGTCCATGGTTGTATATCTTTGTCACAGACAAGTGGAAGTAAAATGTGAAAAAAAGAGAAGAACTGGTTACTTTCACTAATTTAAAGAGATTATAATCTATTTAATACTTGTTAAACACCAAAGTTTTAATCTGTGTATTTGGTTTCTCCTCAAAAATAGGTTCCTATATGTCTACGACTATTCACCAGTAATGCATTATACCACTGAAATTATAATAGATAAGGTCTTGTGGCCCCTGTCTGGAACAGGGACCCTGTGTCAAAATCTAGTTGTAAAATCATTCAGTTTGTATGGTGCTTACATGGTGCATATGCACAAATAGCTTTGTGTTATGGGAATGCTGCCTGGTTTCACTTATCAAGCCGTGACCAAAACTGAGCACATTCACAATTTAGCACTTTTTTTTGCATTTAATAATAAAAAGTTGTGAAATATAATCTACACTTTCACAAATTATAAGACAACTGCAACACTGAGTGCTGCATGTTTCCCCTTCCTTCATCTGGTAGAAAGTTCCAGGGTATCTGGAGCTCCAAAATATTTGCCAAATCAAAGACAACAGTAGAGTTACTTACCTCTCACCGTTCGATTTCAAAGTTTGTTTTAAATGTACACGTTGTTGACCTTGATCGTGATTCAGTGCTTGTGTATGGTCCAGTTGAACTGAGTAGAATGAGCAGACTTCACCCCTTATGTGTTTTGTGACATGAGTTCTAGAACACATTTATGATGTCGTCAACAATTCTAGTTTTTCCTTGAAGAGTGCATCATGTACAGGAACCTCACAACAACATTCACTTGAATATAAACTAGACTGAGTGATTTTTTAATGAAATATATTCCTAAATGAAAAGTTTTTACTTTCATATAAGTGTAAAACCAGCACAGAGTGGATGGGTTGGTGCTGCAGTTGGTCAGTGCAACATGCAGAAACGCTGATATGCTCGTTGTACACAAGCAAGATGTAGCAAAAAGGTTAAAGTGTTGGATTTAATCGTGTAATCTGCCGAATTGACTGTCCATTCACTGTCTCTTGATATTCAACGACTGATAATAACACCATGTGTTCCTGAATTACTGAGGCCCCTTTACTCAGCTGTGAAGCAGCTGTAACAGCAAACTGCATCAGGTGCAACTGGTTTGGATAAAAACATTTTTGAAGGAGATGGGAGATGTAATATTTTTGAAAAGCATTATCATCATTTTTATTAAACATTTTTACAGCCTGCCTATCAAATGGGCACTGCCAGGGCAAGGGTGCAAGAACTTAAACCACAGTGGGTTCAGATCTGTGGATGAATCACTGTACAGGCCTATTAGAAACAGGTCCAGGGGCCCAAGGGGTCAGGGAGCACCTATAATGTGGAGCCTCTGTTCAATATAACTATCAACAATTCTTATTGGATGGGTCTTGTTTTTCGGTCAAATGATCAAGTCAAAAGTCCTTCTGAAAATTATTTTCATACATAAAATCCTTATGTAGTCAGCAGGTAGTCTCATTGAGATCAAAATCTCTTTTAAAGAGAGACCCGAAACACACAACAGTACACAGCCAGACACACACAAGCACATGCAATCAACATCAGAAACAATCACACACATCTCTAAAAATGTTCAAAATTAGAAGTTTAAATTCTTCCAATGTTTCAGTGTCTTTTGAGGTTTATTATGTTTATATGGTACAAGGTACTGGAAGTCAGACCTCCCAAGTTCATTATATACTGTGCAAAAGCTGTAGGCACCTGCAAAGAAATGTGAGGATGCTTTCAAAAATAATGCCATGGATAGTCTTTATTTATCATTGAAAATCATGCAAAGTACATCACACAGAAAACTGTTTTTCAATGTATTATCAAGGTGGCAGGTAGGTTGTTCCAAGCATCTTGGAGAACTTGCCACAGTTCTTCTTTGGATTTTGGGTTTTCTCAGTGTCTTCTGTCTCTTCATATAATCTCAAACTAACTCCATGATGTTGTGATCAGGGCTCTTTGGGGGCCCGACCGTCTGCTGCAGGACTCCTTGTTCTTCTCGTCTCTGAAGATAGCTCTTCATGAATCTGGCTTGTTTGTTTGGGGTTGGTGTCATGCTGCAGAATGAATTGGAGATCAGCAGTAAGTTGGAGAATAGAGAGTAGCAGATATCGTCTCATGGGCACTGTAAATAAAAGGCTTGAAATAACTCTCCAGCATACCTCCCTCATCAAAAGTTAACAAAGTCCACCTTATTTTCCTTTGCTAAAATTAATCCCCTAAAATTGGTTGATCTTTTGTCACAGATTACAGTTACATGCCATGATCCAACAATATTAGTGGTGACTTAGTATGACCCTCCATCTGTGATGAGCTTTGCAAGAGAACGTTGTGGGCGAGGCATGCAAGTCAGCCAACAATATCCAGTGGTGATTTTCATTACGGTGAAAGAAAGTATTTTTAGGATTTTTGAAAAACCATTCTGATCCAACACAGTTAATTTATTTCTGTGAAAATCCCAAGGGATAGATATCTTTTGGAAAAGTTCAAAATCCTTAAGACATTTGGGCTTGAGAAGCTTTACAAATAAGATCCTCACTTTCCTGCACTTCGGTTGTCATTTACACTGGAGTGCAGTGGTGATGCATTTGTAGATGATTTAATGTAGTTAATAACAGGTATATGAACTAAACTGTGTTTAGGGCAAATAAATTCAGACTGCAAAAACACTCCGGTGGTCAAATTCATGTGAATAACACAAGGTGAGAATTTGCTTCATATTCTGACAGAATGCACCTTAGGGGCCTTACTAGAGCAACACATGGACAATTTGGGTGCCGCTAGAGCAAAGGTCACAGACTTATTAAAAGGGTTCATGCACTGGGAACCATAAATACTGGCTGCAAAATTCATAAATGTCTGGCCAGTACTGGCTATATCTTGCTCTGGACATAAAATGTTGGTCTGGCAGACACCATCTGTTATTAGATTTGATGAAACAGCATGTTTCTCTCTTCCTCACCTGTTGCTGGTTCTCCCTAGATTAAATGGAAAAAGGCCGCGAGTAATTCATCATTCATCGTTGTAATATGTTCTTTTTAAAATAAGCAAATAAGATAAAGTCCAAAACAAAACAAAACAATCACATTTAGAAAAATCTGCATAACTTTGCATGTCTTATACCTTTTCATTCGCATCTTTCTAATTTTTTAGTTGCCTTAGTTGCCTGGTTACAGCTGGTGCAAAACAAAGCAGCAAGACTTCACACAAACACTCGACACAGGGTACCACATTACTCCAGTCCTGGCTCCCCATTCATTGTAGAATCAATCTAAGATTCTTTTGATTACTTTTAAATCAGTACATGGTCCAGCTCCGCTGAGAGATCTCAGAACTCCTAACCCCCAAATCTGCACATAGACCTCTCAGATCAGAGAATCAAATTTCCACGGTCAGGGCTTAAAACAAAGGGGGACCATGCTCTTACTGTTTTAGCTCCAGCACTATGGAACAACCCCCCTCATCAGAATTTTGCGTCAGTGCCTCAGTTTAAAAAGCTTTTATCAACCCGATTGTACAGATTGGCATTTGTATAAAATGTATAATACCTATTCAAATGTTTTGATGTTGTTCTTTCTTATCCTTCTTTTTATCTCTCTCACCTCTTAAAATCCCTGTTTTCATGTATGATGTTCTTCTAAACTTTTGCTGTTCTGTATGGTGCTTTATTTTGTGAATGCCTTGTAACTCTGGTTTTGAAAGGTGCTACAGAAATAAAGTTTATTATTATTATTTGTAGTATTATTATTATTATAATATACTGCCTTAGTAAATGTGATTTAGCTGATAGATTCAGACCAAATGATGAAGCAGTTAACTTTGATCTCCTTGTGCTTAAATCAGCTTGAGAACAGCAGGAACACCTGCAGAAAGTATCAAACAGCAAGACAACAAACGATGACCCCCTTTTTGATGTCTAGCTTAAAATGACTGACTGTGAAACCAAAGAAAAGAGACAGCAAGGACACCTGCTACAGGTTCAGGGGGTTAGGGTCCAGGGGGCCAAAAACACCGGGCTTTAGGGTTTAAGAAAGGAGTGAAGAGAGAAGGGAAAACAAAAACGCTGAACGCTCGTTCACCAAGGAATAGTTAGAGCACATAATCCCCCTAAAACAACAGCTGTCATTTTTACATTTCTGTGTGTATTAAAGAAATCAGATATGTATGACCTGTTAATTAGTTAACTAGCTGTTTCCCTCTGCTTTCAGTCTTTATGCCAAGATAGGCTAAACACTTCCTGACACCGACTCTGTGCTCCATGCATACACTTGGGATCTTCTCATCTCAGTCTCAGAAAGAAAGTGTACAAGCGCATATGACCAGAATGTTCAACAGCTTCTTTCACTTGAACAGTGAATGCATTCAAAAAACATTTGCCCAGATTTGCTAAGGATAGTTTCAGTACCCAATTAAATTACTGGCCCATAACATCACATCAAACATTGGGAGTTAGAGAGATTAATTGTAAAACTGGAGACAAACCATCACCACTGAAGTTCAGGATTAAAATGTATTTTCCTCTTACTTTACTTCATTACACATGCTGGGCCAGAGCACCTCACAAAACTAACAGCTGGGCTAATACATTTTCAATTAAATCAGTTCAAAATGTAAAACGATGCTGCAACAAATGATTTAATGATTTAATTATGGAGCAACACATTACTCCTACCTTTTCTGGCACTGACCCACTGAATATTTAGCTATATCAAAGTATTGCGAGTAGATAATGATAATCTATTGCAGCCATGACAAGGCTTAGAGTGAGAGTTTAACTTTAGAAATTATGCAATCTTTGTAACTACATCTCTGCAACTATATTACTGAATCCCTTCACTGGCTTTATGACCCTTCTCCACTCGGGCTCCTGTTACAATTAGCTAAATGCTAAACAGTAGCTTAGCATTTCCCATAATACGATAATTGCCACTTGTATATGCAGTTCCCACTATTCAGTAAAAGTTTCAGTCTCACTTTAAAGTCTAAACCCCTGGGAGCAGGCCTTAGAGGCTTCAGACGGTCCTAATGTTGGCACTAGAGGAAAAGTCTTTTACGGGTCTGCAATTTTACAGTAATTCATAATAATTACTCAAGAAACTTCCGATGAATTTACAGTTACATAGCCATTGTTTTCAAAGATGTTGATTGCATATGCTTGTGTGTGACTGACTGTGTATTGTTGACGGCAGGAGGCGGTGAATTTTGTCTATAATAGTTCGAGTTTTTTCATTAAAGAAGTTCATGAAATATCATCATCACTAGGTACGCTGGGTCGACTCGCACCGGCTACTGGGGGCTGGCTAATAACCGTAGCTAGAGATTGGGTTTCCATGGTGCCAAGCCTCGCCTCTATCACTGCAAATAAACCACATTTATTACATGTACTATTATCGCTAAAGGACGCAGAGGTGTAACTAAGCATAAGACACACCGAGCGAGAGAGAGGAGCAGATTGAGAAGCAGAGAGAGAAGCCATCGCTAACTGCTAACCTAAAGTAACTGGCCGATCTGAATAGCGTATAAACAACTATGAAGTAGCGAGAAAATCTCTAAAGGAAGGAGAGAGCTATGATTGCTTAGGCAGAAGAATGTAGGTTTAAATGTAAATCAGGTCATTAGACTCTGTAATGAAGTAAATAGCAACATTTACTGGGTGAAGGCAGGGCAGCAAAACTCGCTACCAGTCACACAAACGTTGGCAAACAAAAACAATACATTACGCCTACCTCAGCACGTCGGCGCATATCTTTCGTACATTTCGAGTTTACTTACATCTAAATCCCCAGCAACATTACTGTAATCTATAATATTATGATTAGGGATGGGAATTGATAAGATTTTATCGATACCAATGTCATAATCCAATCTGCTTAACAGTCCGACTCTTCTTATTTTCCCTTGATTCCTGATCAGTTTTTTGTGGGGGAAAAAGTGTGAACACAGGTTGCAGCCTGAGAGCTAGCTGTAGCAAAAGTCTGCCTGTTATCATCTAAAATGGATGAAATGAGACAATATTTCTACAGTGTTCGGTTTCATTCAGGTTTTAATAGTCAAAGAAAAATTCTACTGAGCCTGCCTACGTGGCGCTTATGTTATTATAACATAAGCTGTTACCGAGTGTCACTGCTTTCCAACCTAGTAGAGTGTCAAATACATGGCAATCCTGAAATTTAAGCCCATGTTCTGTGGAAAGATGTTTCAGCACATTACTAGTGTTTCCACCTTGAGTTGAAATTTCCATTTTGCAGACATTACAGTTTTCCCACAGGTTGAGAATTTACTTGTGGTGGTGGGTGGCGCAGCGCGTGACTGTTGTGCGTGCGGAGACTGACTGTAAAAGAGAGTGTAACCCAGGTTATTTTCTGGAGTTACAATTACAAACACCATACATGCAGGCAATGGCAAGTTTCTAGCGTCATCGATGCTGGAAACTTCCCATCGCCTGCATTGACAAAAGGAATTGATAAGCTCGGAGGCATATGATTCCCATGGTTTGGACAATTTGGAAGCGGTTCTCTAGTTTCTTTCTCAATTACCATTCTAATTGAGACTAGTAGCATCCAGGACAGACTTCCACAGTGGATATGTCAGATCTGAACGGGGTTTTGTACAATGTGTTTTTGTACTATATACAATGTCCTGTATATCATTGCTGTGTCATTGAATCTACACGTTTCCTAGAAAAAATTCTCAAAGAAACATATCCAGATATTACAAGATTTAGTGACGATTTAAAGTCCTCACTCAACCTAAGAGACATGTCTTTGGAATGTGGGAGGAAACCAGAACCCCTGGAGAAAACCCACGCAGACATGGGGAGAACATGCAAACTCCACACAGAAAAGACCAGGAGCCGGTTGCACCAGCTTTCGAGGGCAATAATTCAAACCCAGGATCTTCTTCTGTGAGGCCACAATGCTATTCATTGAGCCACCATGCTGCCCATATGGAGAACTACAAATACTTTTATAGCAAGACACCTGAGATCAAATTCTCAACTGTTCTGCTATGAAAGCATTCGTAATAAGTCTTTACTCCACTACGTTGTCCGCGTAACAGCAGGAGCAGAATGTCCTCTTCATCCAAGAGAAGAAGCGTTTGAAGCAGTTCTTCCTCTTCTCCCTCTTCTTCTTCTGGTCCTCGCTGTCAACTGAAAATCAGAAGGACAAGAAATACATCAACCATCCTCAGAATACAACAAAAATGTGGAATTTCAATACAGTACGGAAAAGAGTTAAGATGAGTTTTTCTCACCAGGGGTGGTGGTAGGGAGCTCTGCGTTGTCCGGGTCTATCCTGGTGTTCAGATCAGAAGCAGGAGTTGCAGCCATGTGGGAACTAAACGTATAAATGCACACTGAGTTAGTAAGTTAGTCCTTTTAAGGGCACAATCGCTTTCTTCTGTTGAAGGCATGAGTGTCACAATCAGAATAAAAAACCTCACCTCATTTCAGCATCCTCTTTAGGTGTCTCCTCCAGGGGGATTCTGTTCATGGGGGCTGCAGGCCGAACCATGATGACACCCGGTGGCAGTGATTCATCTGAGCTGTTGAATTAAGACAGATACAATTAATCACACGCACTATATGTAGCAGCCTATGGCCGGGGGAATCCAGTATTTTTCTTTTAAGACTAATAAATGATGTTCTTAATCATGAAACCAATCAATAGCATTGACTCAGTGGAAACAGGACCCCATCACCTCCATCTTAGTTGATGAAGGATGAGTTAACACTTACCTGTCATCGACCTGGGTCGTCTGGTTGGTCCTGGTCTGGCTGCTGCTGCTCGGTTCAGGATCAGAGCTAGCAAAAGAGAAACTCACACTGTTACGTTTATATCAAAAAGACACAGTATGAAAATATGCAAATCAGCCAATGTACAAAGGATTCATTTATCACTTGCTGTGCCTACTAACGTCTGATAAAACACACGCTTACCAGGAGCTGAGGTGGGAGCTGCTGTTGAGGTAGCTCTTGGTAATGAAGGGATGGTTGAGAATACCAGCGGGGGTGATTCTCTCATTTCCATCCCACTGGAGCATGGCCTTCAACAGCTCAATACATTCCCTCCTCTCATCCGCCTCTTCCAGGTTGTCCATCTCCAGACGCATCTAGTTTAGGAAACAGTTGGAGAGTACAACAGTGGTCAAGTCATCTTCCTAAATTATGAAAAGACAATGACTGAAAGTCAGTGTTCAGCAACTAGCTACCGCTTCTTAACCACCTACCGTTTTCGTTTCATCCAGAGAGCGGAAGGTGTACAACCTGTTGTCCGTGGAGTAATTTCTTGGACCCCAATACTCCTCACTTGTCTAAATAAGGGTAAAAGCATTTAAGATACATGTATTTCTCAACAGATGTTACCAATTAAGTTTGATAACCACAGGGAAACTTTAAGCTATCTAAAGTAAGATTCATGACGAAATAATGATTGAAAACAGTCAAAGCATGGGTATTTTACCTTGAGCATCCACTGGTCAGAATCGCTTTTCTTAAAACACATATGCGATTTCAGTCCTGCATTGAGGAGATGCTGCGGCGGTGGACCCAGGAGGTCGATGATGAATCGGAACTAGAGACAAAGCACAGCAATTGCAACAAGTGCTTTATAACTACCAAACATGAGGAATGACACACAGTAGGATATCAGATCTAAAATGAATCAAACATGAAAACAAAACATAACAAATAAAATCCAGTCTGTAAAGCTGTATGCTTCCAAAAGAGATTAGAAATACAACACTGATCTGTCTAGCCTCATTTCCTTGTCTGTGTTGTTGTTGTTTTCGTCCTCCCAGTTAGAAATGCCCAGTTTCCAATGCAGGTCCTGTCTCTCCTAAACTCATGTTCTACCAGCTTGAGGCTATAGATTGGTTATCTGTGTGTTTTAGCTTGAAGGGACTCAAGCTGAACCACGGATTTTGTATTATATGTTCCTCGCATTTTCTTCCTTGTCAAAACCTGGTGCCTACATTCCCGGACTTCCACTCGACCACTGACAGTTCAGTTGGAGATTTGGATGTGTTATGCTAGTTACGATTAGTGTAGCTTTGAGCCACTATTCTTCCCATTGGAAGAATTTAAACTTCTAATTTTGAACATTTTTAGAGATGTGTGTGATTGTTTCTGATGTTGATTGCATATGCTTGTGTGTGACTGACTGTGTATTGTTGACGGCAGGAGGCGGTGAATTTTGTCTATAATAGTTCGAGTTTTTTCATTAAAGAAGCTCATGAAATCATCACTAGGTACGCTGGGTCGGCTCGCACCGGCTACTGGGGGCTGGCTAATAACCGTAGCTAGAGATTGGGTTTCCATGGTGCCAAGCCTCGCCTCTATCACTGCAAATAAACCACATTTATTACATGTACTATTATCACTAAAGGACGCAGAGGTGTAACTAAGCATAAGACACACCGAGCGAGAGAGAGGAGCAGATTGAGAAGCAGAGAGAGAAGCCATCGCTAACTGCTAACCTAAAGTAACTGGCAGATCTGAATAGCGTATTAACAACTATGAAGTAGCGAGAAAATCTCTAAAGGAAGGAGAGAGCTATGATTGCTTAGGCAGAAGAATGTAGGTTTAAATGTAAATCAGGTCATTAGACTCTGTAATGAAGTAAATAGCAACATTTACTGGGTGAAGGCAGGGCAGCAAAACTCGCTACCAGTCACACAAACGTTGGCAAACAAAAACAATACATTACGCCTACCTCAGCACGTCGGCGCATATCTTTCGTACATTTCGAGTTTACTTACATCTAAATCCCCAGCAACATTACTGTAATCTATAATATTATGATTAGGGATGGGAATTGATAAGATTTTATCGATACCAATGTCATAATCCAATCTGCTTAACAGTCCGACTCTTCTTATTTTCCCTTGATTCCTGATCAGTTTTTTGTGGGGGAAAAAGTGTGAACACAGGTTGCAGCCTGAGAGCTAGCTGTAGCAGAAGTCTGCCTGTTATCATCTAAAATGGATGAAATGAGACAATATTTCTACAGTGTTCGGTTTCATTCAGGTTTTAATAGTCAAAAAAATTCTACTGAGCCTGCCTACGTGGCGCTTATGTTATTATAACATAAGCTGTTACCGAGTGTCACTGCTCTCCAACCTAGTAGAGTGTCAAATACATGGCAATCCTGAAATTTAAGCCCATGTTCTGTGGAAAGATGTTTCAGCACATTACTAGTGTTTCCACCTTGAGTTGAAATTTCCATTTTACAGACATTAGAGTTTTCCCACAGGTTGAGAATTTACTTGTGGTGGTGGGTGGCGCAGCGCGTGACTGTTGTGCGTGCGGAGACTGACTGTAAAAGAGAGTGTAACCCAGGTTATTTTCTGGAGTTACAATTACAAACACCATACATAGAGGCAATGGCAAGTTTCTAGCGTCATCGATGCTGGAAACTTCCCATCGCCTGCATTGACAAAAGGAATTGATAAGCTCGGAGGCATATGATTCCCATGGTTTGGACAATTTGGAAGCGGTTCTCTAGTTTCTTTCTCAATTACCATTCTAATTGAGACTAGTAGCATCCAGGACAGACTTCCACAGTGGATATGTCAGATCTGAACGGGGTTTTGTACAATGTGTTTTTGTACTATATACAATGTCCTGTATATCATTGCTGTGTCATTGAATCTACACGTTTCCTAGAAAAAATTCTCAAAGAAACATATCCAGATATTACAAGATTTAGTGACGATTTAAAGTCCTCACTCAACCTAAGAGACATGTCTTTGGAATGTGGGAGGAAACCAGAACCCCTGGAGAAAACCCACGCAGACATGGGGAGAACATGCAAACTCCACACAGAAAAGACCAGGAGCGGTTGCACCAGCTGAGGGCAATAATTCAAACCCAGGATCTTCTTCTGTGAGGCCACAATGCTATTCATTGAGCCACCATGCTGCCCATATGGAGAACTACAAATACTTTTATAGCAAGACACCTGAGATCAAATTCTCAACTGTTCTGCTATGAAAGCATTCGTAATAAGTCTTTACTCCACTCGTTGTCCGCGTAACAGCAGGAGCAGAATGTCCTCTTCATCCAAGAGAAGAAGCGTTTGAAGCAGTTCTTCCTCTTCTCCCTCTTCTTCTTCTGGTCCTCGCTGTCATCTGAAAATCAGAAGGACGTGAAATACCTCAACCATCCTCAGAATACAACAAAAATGTGGAATTTCAATACAGTACGGAAAAGAGTTAAGATGAGTTTTTCTCACCAGGGGTGGTGGTAGGGAGCTCTCGTTGTCCGGGTCTATCCTGGTGTTCAGAGCAGAAGCAGGAGTTGCAGCCACGTGGGAACTAAACGTATAAATGCACACTGAGTTAGTATGTTAGTCCTTTTAAGGGCACAATCGCTTTCTTCTGTTGAAGGCATGAGTGTCACAATCAGAATAAAAAACCTCACCTCATTTCAGCATCCTCTTTAGGTGTCTCCTCCAGGGGGATTCTGTTCATGGGGGCTGCAGGCCGAACCATGATGACACCGGTGGCAGTGATTCATCTGAGCTGTTGAATTAAGACAGATACAATTAATCACACGCACTATATGTAGCAGCCTATGGCCGGGGGAATCCAGTATTTTTCTTTTAAGACTAATAAATGATGTTCTTAATCATGAAACCAATCAATAGCATTGACTCAGTGGAAACAGGACCCCATCACCTCCATCTTAGTTGATGAAGGATGAGTTAACACTTACCTGTCATCGACCTGGGTCGTCTGGTTGGTCCTGGTCTGGCTGCTGCTGCTCGGTTCAGGATCAGAGCGAGACAAAGAGAAACTCACACTGTTAAGTTTATATCAAACAGACACAGTCTGAAAATATGCAAATCAGCCAATGTAAAAAGGATTCATTTATCACTTGCTGTGCCTACTAACGTCTGATAAACACACGCTTACCAGGAGCTGAGGTGGGAGCTGCTGTTGAGGTAGCTCTTGGTAATGAAAGGGATGGTTGAGAATACCAGCGGGGTGATTCTCTCATTTCCATCCCACTGGAGCATGGCCTTCAACAGCTCAATACATTCCTCCTCTCATCCGCCTCTTCCAGGTTGTCCATCTCCAGACGCATCTAGTTTAGGAAACAGTTGGAGAGTACAACAGTGGTCAAGTCATCTTCCTAAATTATGAAAAGACAATGACTGAAAGTCAGTGTTCAGCAGCTAGCTACCGCTTCCTTAACCACCTACCGTTTTCGTTTCATCCAGAGAGCGGAAGGTGTACAACCTGTTGTCCGTGGAGTAATTTCTTGGACCCCAATACTCCTCACTTGTCTAAATAAGGGTAAAAGCATTTAAGATACATGTATTTCTCAACAGATGTTACCAATTAAGTTTGATAACCACAGGGAAACTTTAAGCTATCTAAAGTAAGATTCATGACGAAATAATGATTGAAAACAGTCAAAGCATGGGTATTTTACCTTGAGCATCCACTGGTCAGAATCGCTTTTCTTAAAACACATATGCGATTTCAGTCCTGCATTGAGGAGATGCTGCGGCGGTGGACCCAGGAGGTCGATGATGAATCGGAACTAGAGACAAAGCACAGCAATTGCAACAAGTGCTTTATAACTACCAAACATGAGGAATGACACACAGTAGGATATCAGATCTAAAATGAATCAAACATGAAAACAAAACATAACAAATAAAATCCAGTCTGTAAAGCTGTATGCTTCCAAAAGAGATTAGAAATACAACACTGATCTGTCTAGCCTCATTTCCTTGTCTGTGTTGTTGTTGTTTTCGTCCTCCCAGTTAGAAATGCCCAGTTTCCAATGCAGGTCCTGTCTCTCCTAAACTCATGTTCTACCAGCTTGAGGCTATAGCTTGGTTATCTGTGTGTTTTAGCTTGAAGGGACTCAAGCTGAACCACAGATTTTGTATTATATGTTCCTCGCATTTTCTTCCTTGTCAAAACCTGGTGCCTACATTCCCGGACTTCCACTCGACCACTGACAGTTCAGTTGGAGATTTGGATGTGTTATGCTAGTTACGATTAGTGTAGCTTTGAGCCACTATTCTTCCCATTGGAAGAATTTAAACTTCTAATTTTGAACATTTTTAGAGATGTGTGTGATTGTTTCTGATGTTGATTGCATATGCTTGTGTGTGACTGACTGTGTATTGTTGACGGCAGGAGGCGGTGAATTTTGTCTATAATAGTTCGAGTTTTTTCATTAAAGAAGCTCATGAAATCATCACTAGGTACGCTGGGTCGGCTCGCACCGGCTACTGGGGGCGGGCTAATAACCGTAGCTAGAGATTGGGTTTCCATGGTGCCAAGCCTCGCCTCTATCACTGCAAATAAACCACATTTATTACATGTACTATTATCGCTAAAGGACGCAGAGGTGTAACTAAGCATAAGACACACCGAGCGAGAGAGAGAGGAGCAGATTGAGAAGCAGAGAGAGAAGCCATCGCTAACTGCTAACCTAAAGTAACTGGCAGATCTGAATAGCGTATTAACAACTATGAAGTAGCGAGAAAATCTCTAAAGGAAGGAGAGAGCTATGATTGCTTAGGCAGAAGAATGTAGGTTTAAATGTAAATCAGGTCATTAGCCTCTGTAATGAAGTAAATAGTAACATTTACTGGGTGAAGGCAGGGCAGCAGCAAAAACACAAAGCTACCAGTAC
>NW_024401512.1:0-3000 GCF_016859285.1 Xiphias gladius
AGATACATGTATTTCTCAACAGATGTTACCAATTAAGTTTGATAACCACAGGGAAACTTTAAGCTATCTAAAGTAAGATTCATGACGAAATAATGATTGAAAACAGTCAAAGCATGGGTATTTTACCTTGAGCATCCACTGGTCAGAATCGCTTTTCTTAAAACACATATGCGATTTCAGTCCTGCATTGAGGAGATGCTGCGCGGTGGACCCAGGAGGTCGATGATGAATCGGAACTAGAGACAAAGCACAGCAATTGCAACAAGTGCTTTATAACTACCAAACATGAGGAATGACACACAGTAGGATATCAGATCTAAAATGAATCAAACATGAAAACAAAACATAACAAATAAAATCCAGTCTGTAAAGCTGTATGCTTCCAAAAGAGATTAGAAATACAACACTGATCTGTCTAGCCTCATTTCCTTGTCTGTGTTGTTGTTTTTTTTGTCCTCCCAGTTAGAAATGCCCAGTTTCCAATGCAGGTCCTGTCTCTCCTAAACTCATGTTCTACCAGCTTGAGGCTATAGATTGGTTATCTGTGTGTTTTAGCTTGAAGGGACTCAAGCTGAACCACGGATTTTGTATTATATGTTCCTCGCATTTTCTTCCTTGTCAAAACCTGGTGCCTACATTCCCGGACTTCCACTCGACCACTGACAGTTCAGTTGGAGATTTGGATGTGTTATGCTAGTTACGATTAGTGTAGCTTTGAGCCACTAGGCTCAGGCAGAGATGAGGAACAGACTACGGAGGTCTATTAGGTTCTCTTCTTAAGATAACGGTGAGGCTGGCCATTCAGGAAGGGTTCACTGATGCAGCAGTACATGATCTATTATGAAAAGATGGAAAAGCAAACAGAGTCCTTTTATATAAAATTACTTACTGCGTCATACTCATTTCTCACAGGGAAGAGCACACGACCAAACACCATGATCGCCATCACGCAGCCCAGCGACCAGGTGTCTATGGCCTCTGAAAATGGGAGTCCAATATTGATTTCTGGAGCTCTGAATGTGGAAGAAAAACGTTGAATGAAATAAGGAACGTTGTCATATTTTAAGGATTAAACAAAAAAAGGTAGTTACAAACTAAATAGAAGCATCAGTAAAAATAACTATGAAGCCCTGAATTGAAGATTTCTTAGTTTTAATAGGGATCAGTGTTTCTTACCTATATTGGGGTGTCTGGTGAACCCTGCCCTGCTTGGCTTGAGACCGAACATAGCCAAGCGAAGTCAATCAGTTTGATCCTGAAGGGCTGTCTCACCTGATCCACCAACATGATGTTGTCTATTTTACATCGGTGTGGATTATGCCAACTCCTTCAGGGCATCGAAAGCTGTTGCCATCTGCAAGAAATAATAATAACAATAATATTAGTGATAAGCTTT
The DNA here is from genome assembly GCF_016859285.1 of Xiphias gladius. Lineage (NCBI taxonomy): Eukaryota > Metazoa > Chordata > Actinopteri > Istiophoriformes > Xiphiidae > Xiphias > Xiphias gladius. The sequence goes on from NW_024401512.1 coordinate 1,397, forward strand.
ATTTATGGAAAACTTTTGTTAGGGAAACTTCTAGAACATAAAAACAGAAGCAACAGTTACAAATATGCTTAAACCACAAAAACTGTCATCTATAATACTATTTACCGTGAGTTCAAGCTCAGAGTGGACCACAGTTCAAAACTGACAGTGTTAAGTTTTGCTTTCTAGCTGTTGTCATACCTGTTGAATAACGGTTCTGATGTCCCGTAGACATTGGGCCTTTCAAGTCCAGCAGGTAGTGCTGCAGGCTGATGTCCAACATCTCAAATACCAGGCTCAGCTGACTGTTCACGTTGAACTCACCATAATACTTGATGATGTTGAACTTGTCCAGGTTGTGGTCCATGAGGACCGTCAGCACGAATGCCTGGGGAAACATGACAAGTTTGTTAATTCCCATGGACTAATCAGCCCTCCTCAAAACAACATCAACAATAATAACATAATCATCCCTACTAGTAGTTCTACCCAGAAATGGTAGGAAACAAGTTCTGTGACGAGACAAATGGATTAAATGAGGGGTTTTTTGAGTAGACATCTGGCACATGACTTGCATCTGGCCCAGTTTGGTGGTAAACAGCTGGAATTGCACACAGACTACTAGTATGAAGTGTAAGGGAGCTTTCACAGTCTGTGCTCTCCATGAATGGTCTGGGAAACTAAACTAATCTGGCCCTTCTTGGTTTTGTCTAGTATGTAATGTGTAGTCATTTTGTTATGACATGTCATCAGTACATACCCCTCTACCCGATTTTCAAAAATGTTTCTTTTTTCAACTGTAAAATCAAAATCGACAGTGTCCCACCTCCCATTGCTGATTCTTTGTGTGCTCAGAGATCTTTACAGCCACGATTCTTCCAGTGCTCTGTTTTACACATTTGTACACTATTCCAAATCCGCCTAGTCCCAGAATTTCCAGGCACTTGTAGCTTCTAGGGATTGGGAGAGAGTGTCGAGGGGGGCGTTCAGGGGAAGAAGATGACGATGAACGGTCCATGGTTGTATATCTTTGTCACAGACAAGTGGAAGTAAAATGTGAAAAAAAGAGAAGAACTGGTTACTTTCACTAATTTAAAGAGATTATAATCTATTTAATACTTGTTAAACACCAAAGTTTTAATCTGTGTATTTGGTTTCTCCTCAAAAATAGGTTCCTATATGTCTACGACTATTCACCAGTAATGCATTATACCACTGAAATTATAATAGATAAGGTCTTGTGGCCCCTGTCTGGAACAGGGACCCTGTGTCAAAATCTAGTTGTAAAATCATTCAGTTTGTATGGTGCTTACATGGTGCATATGCCCAAATAGCTTTGTGTTATGGGAATGCTGCCTGGTTTCACTTATCAAGCCGTGACCAAAACTGAGCACATTCACAATTTAGCACTTTTTTTTGCACTTAATAATAAAAAGTTGTGAAATATAATCTACACTTTCACAAATTATAAGACAACTGCAACACTGAGTGCTGCATGTTTCCCCTTCCTTCATCTGGTAGAAAGTTCCAGGGTATCTGGAGCTCCAAAATATTTGCCAAATCAAAGACAACAGTAGAGTTACTTACCTCTCACCGTTCGATTTCAAAGTTTGTTTTAAATGTAC
>NW_024401513.1:0-18346 GCF_016859285.1 Xiphias gladius
AAGTTTTCTAAAACGATCTGGCAAGAATTAAGAGCCTAGCAGCTCAAATGAATATTTGAGTCAAATGAAGTTTTCTCGCTGAAAAGTCGCCAAAAATCAACATCTGCTGTGATTTTGGCCCGTCTGCGCACTGAAATCAAATGAAAGCATGTTTGCCATCATCAGTCATGCAATTTCTTGGGTTCCAAAATCTTAAAGTAGTTAGATGAGCTTAAGAGGTCGACAACATATCTTATATACATATATGTTCCAAAAAGAAACAAGCTGTTTAGACTATATTATGTTCAAATTCCCTCTCTAAATGCGAATGAACATCAAATCAAACATGTACTAGTTTTTCAAAAATTGCTTATGCAAACTCAATTCAAAGCACATACTTACCTTTCTTTGGGAGTCTTCTTAAAGTAGAAAGTTTTCTAAAACGATCTGGCAGAATTAAGAGCCTAGCAGCTCAAATGAATATTTGAGTCAAATGAAGTTTTCTCGCTGAAAATAGGCCAAAAATCAACATCTGCTGTGATTCTGGCCCGTCTGCGCACTGAAATCAAATGAAAGCATGTTTGCCATCATCAGTCATGCAATTTCTTGGGTTCCAAAATCTTAAAGTAGTTAGATGAGCTGGAGGGGTCGACACTATATCTTATATACATATATGTTCCAAAAGAAACAAGCTGTTTAGACTATATTATGTTCAAATTCCTCTCTCGTCGCGAATGAACATCAAATCAAACATGTACTGCGTTTTCAAAAAATGCTTGTACAAACTCAATTCAAAGCACATACTTACCTTTCTTTGGCAGTCTTCTTAAAGTAGAAAGTTTTCTAAAACGATCTGGCAAGAATTAAGAGCCTAGCAGCTCAAATGAATATTTGAGTCAAATGAAGTTTTCTCGGAGAATAGACGCCAAAAATCAACATCTGCTGTGATTTTGGCCCGTCTGCGCACTGAAATCAAATGAAAGCATGTTTGCCATCATCAGTCATGCAATTTCTTGGGTTCCAAAATCTTAAAGTAGTTAGATGAGCTTGAGGGGTCGACAACATATCTTATATACATATATGTTCCCAAAAGAAACAAGCTGTTTAGACTATATTATGTTCAAATTCCTCTCTGTCATGAATGAACATCAAATCAAACATGTACTGCGTTTTCAAAAAATGCTTATGCAAACTCAATTCAAAGCACATACTTACCTTTCTTTGGGAGTCTTCTTAAAGTAGAAAGTTTTCTAAAACGATCTGGCAAGAATTAAGAGCCTAGCAGCTCAAATGAATATTTGAGTCAAATGAAGTTTTCTCGGCGAATAGACGCCAAAAATCAACATCTGCTGTGATTTTGGCCCGTGTGCGCACTGAAATCAAATGAAAGCATGTTTGCCATCATCAGTCATGCAATTTCTTGGGTTCCAAAATCTTAAAGTAGTTAGATGAGCTTGAGGGGTCGACAACATGTCTTATATACATATATGTTCCAAAAAGAAACAAGCTGTTTAGACTATATTATGTTCAAATTCCTCTCTAAATGCGAATGAAAATCAAATCAAACATGTACTGCGTTTTCAAAAAATGCTTATGCAAACTCAATTCAAAGCACATACTTACCTTTTGGGAGTCTTCTTAAAGTAGAAGTTTTCTAAAACGATCTGGCAAGAATTAAGAGCCTAGCAGCTCAAATGAATATTTGAGTCAAATGAAGTTTTCTCGGCGAATAGACGCAAAAATCAACATCTGCTGTGATTTTGGCCCGTCTGCGCACTGAAATCAAATGAAAGCATGTTTGCCATCATCAGTCATGCAATTTCTTGGGTTCCAAAATCTTAAAGTAGTTAGATGAGCTTGAGGGGTCGACAACATATCTTATATACATATATGTTCAAAAGAAACAAGCTGTTTAGACTATATTATGTTCAAATTCCCTCTCTCGTCGCGAATGAACATCAAATCAAACATGTACTGCGTTTTCAAAAATGCTTATGCAAACTCAATTCAAAGCACATACTTACCTTTCTTTGGGAGTCTTCTTAAAGTAGAAAGTTTTCTAAAACGATCTGGCAAGAATTAAGAGCCTAGCAGCTCAAATGAATATTTGAGTCAAATGAAGTTTTCTCGGCGAATAAACGCCAAAAATCAACATCTGCTGTGATTTTGGCCCGTGTGCGCACTGAAATCAAATGAAAGCATGTTTGCCATCATCAGTCATGCAATTTCTTGGGTTCCAAAATCTTAAAGTAGTTAGATGAGCTTGAGGGGTCGACAACATATCTTATATACATATATGTTCCAAAAGAAACAAGCTGTTTAGACTATATTATGTTCAAATTCCCTCTCTCGTCGCGAATGAACATCAAATCAAATGTACTGCGTTTTCAAAAATGCTTATGCAAACTCAATTCAAAGCACATACTTACCTTTGTTTGGGAGTCTTCTTAAAGTAGAAAGTTTTCTAAAACGATCTGGCAAGAATTAAGAGCCTAGCAGCTCAAATGAATATTTGAGTCAAATGAAGTTTTCTCGGCGAATAGTCGCCAAAATCAACATCTGCTGTGATTTTGGCCCGTCTGCGCACTGAAATCAAATGAAAGCATGTTTGCCATCATCAGTCATGCAATTTCTTGGGTTCCAAAATCTTAAAGTAGTTAGATGAGCTTGAGGGGTCGACAACATATCTTATATACATATATGTTCCAAAAGAAACAAGCTGTTTAGACTATATTATGTTCAAATTCCCTCTCTATGCGAATGAACATCAAATCAAACATGTACTGCGTTTTCAAGAAATGCTTATGCAAACTCAATTCAAAGCACATACTTACCTTTCTTTGGGAGTCTTCTTAAAGTAGAAAGTTTTCTAAAACGATCTGGCAAGAATTAAGAGCCTAGCAGCTCAAATGAATATTTGAGTCAAATGAAGTTTTCTCGGCGAATAGACGCCAAAAATCAACAACTTCCGTGATTTTGGACCGTCTGCGTACTGAAATCAAATGAAAGCATGTTTGCCATCATCAGTCATGCAATTTCTTGGCTTCCAAAATCTTAAAGTAGTTAGATGAGCTTGAGGGTCGACAACATATCTTATATACATATAGGTGTGTTCCAAAAAAACAAGCTGTTTAGACTATATTATGTTCAAATTCCCTCTCTAAATGCATGAATGAACATCAAATCAAACATGTACTGCGTTTTCAAAAAGTGCTTATGCAAACTCAATTCAAAGCACATACTTACCTTTCTTTGGGAGTCTTCTTAAAGTAGAAAGTTTTCTAAAACGATCTGGCAAGAATTAAGAGCCTAGCAGCTCAAATGAATATTTGAGTCAAATGAAGTTTTCTCGGCGAATAGACGCCAAAATCAACATCTGCTGTGATTTTGGCCGTCTGCGCACTGAAATCAAATGAAAGCATGTTTGCCATCATCAGTCATGCAATTTCTTGGGTTCCAAAATCTTAAAGTAGTTAGATGAGCTTGAGGGTCGACAACATATCTTATATACATATATGTTCCAAAAGAAACAAGCTGTTTAGACTATATTATGTTCAAATTCCTCTCTCGTCAGCGAATGAACATCAAATCAAACATGTACTGCGTTTTCAAAAATGCTTATGCAAACTCAATTCAAAGCACATACTTACCTTTCTTTGGGAGTCTTCTTAAAGTAGAAGGTTTTCTAAAACGATCTGGCAAGAATTAAGAGCCTAGCAGCTCAAATGAATATTTGAGTCAAATGAAGTTTTCTCGTGAATAGGCGCCAAAATCAACATCTGCTGTGATTTTGGCCCGTCTGCGCACTGAAATCAAATGAAAGCATGTTTGCCATCATCAGTCATGCAATTTCTTGGGTTCCAAAATCTTAAAGTAGTTAGATGAGCTTGAGGGGTCGACAACATATCTTATATACATATATGTTCCAAAAGAAACAAGCTGTTTAGACTATATTATGTTCAAATTCCCTCTCTCGTCGCGAATGAACATCAAATCAAACATGTACTGCGTTTTCAAAAAATGCTTATGCAAACTCAATTCAAAGCACATACTTACCTTTCTTTGGGAGTCTTCTTAAAGTAGAAAGTTTTCTAAAACGATCTGGCAAGAATTAAGAGCCTAGCAGCTCAAATGAATATTTGAGTCAAATGAAGTTTTCTCGGCGAATAGACGCCAAAAATCAACATCTGCTGTGATTTTGGCCCGTCTGCGCACTGAAATCAAATGAAAGCATGTTTGCCATCATCAGTCATGCAATTTCTTGGGTTCCAAAATCTTAAAGTAGTTAGATGAGCTTGAGGGGTCGACAACATATCTTATATACATATATATGTTCCAAAAAACAAGCTGTTTAGACTATATTATGTTCAAATTCCCTCTCTCGTGAATGAACATCAAATCAAACATGTACTGCGTTTTCAAAAAATGCTTATGCAAACTCAATTCAAAGCACATACTTAGCTTTCTTTGGAAGTCTTCTTAAAGTAGAAAGTTTTCTAAAACGATCTGGCAAGAATTAAGAGCCTAGCAGCTCAAATGAATATTTGAGTCAAATGAAGTTTTCTCGGCGAATATAGGCCAAAAATCAACATCTGCTGTGATTTTGGCCCGTCTGCGCACTGAAATCAAATGAAAGCATGTTTGCCATCATCAGTCATGCAATTTCTTGGGTTCCAAAATCTTAAAGTAGTTAGATGAGCTTGAGGGGTCGACAACATATCTTATATACATATATGTTCCAAAAGAAACAAGCTGTTTAGACTATATTATGTTCAAATTCCCTCTTGTCACGAATTAACATCAAATCAAACATGTACTGCGTTTTCAAAAAATGTATGCAAACTCAATTCAAAGCACATACTTACCTTTCTTTGGGAGTCTTCTTAAAGTAGAAAGTTTTCTAAAACGATCTGGCAAGAATTAAGAGCCTAGCAGCTCAAATGAATATTTGAGTCAAATGAAGTTTTCTCGGCGAATAGACGCCAAAAATCAACATCTGCTGTGATTTTGGCCCGTCTGCGCACTGAAATCAAATGAAAGCATGTTTGCCATCATCAGTCATGCAATTTCTTGGGTTCCAAAATCTTAAAGTAGTTAGATGAGCTTGAGGGGTCGACAACATATCTTATATACATATAGGTGTGTTCCAAAAGAAACAAGCTGTTTAGACTATATTATGTTCAAATTCCCTCTCTCGTCACGAATGAACATCAAATCAAACATGTACTGCGTTTTCAAAAAATGCTTATGCAAACTCAATTCAAAGCACATACTTACCTTTCTTTGGGAGTCTTCTTAAAGTAGAAAGTTTTCTAAAACGATCTGGCAAGAATTAAGAGCCTAGCAGCTCAAATGAATATTTGAGTCAAATGAAGTTTTCTCGGCGAATAGACGCCAAAAATCAACATCTGCTGTGATTTTGGCCCGTCTGCGCACTGAAATCAAATGAAAGCATGTTTGCCATCATCAGTCATGCAATTTCTTGGGTTCCAAAATCTTAAAGTAGTTAGATGAGCTTGAGGGGTCGACAACATGTCTTATATACATATATGTTCCAAAAGAAACAAGCTGTTTAGACTATATTATGTTCAAATTCCCTCTCTCGTCATGAATGAACATCAAATCAAACATGTACTGCGTTTTCAAAAAATGCTTATGCAAACTCAATTCAAAGCACATACTTACCTTTCTTTGGGAGTCTTCTTAAAGTAGAAAGTTTTCTAAAACGATCTGGCAAGAATTAAGAGCCTAGCAGCTCAAATGAATATTTGAGTCAAATGAAGTTTTCTCGGCGAATAGACGCCAAAAATCAACATCTGCTGTGATTTTGGCCCGTCTGCGCACTGAAATCAAATGAAAACATGTTTGCCATCATCAGTCATGCAATTTCTTGGGTTCCAAAATCTTAAAGTAGTTAGATGAGCTTGAGGGGTCGACAACATGTCTTATATACATATATGTTCCAAAAGAAACAAGCTGTTTAGACTATATTATGTTCAAATTCCCTCTCTCATCGCGAATGAACATCAAATCAAACATGTCCTGCGTTTTCAAAAAATGCTTATGCAAACTCAATTCAAAGCACATACTTACCTTTCTTTGGGAGTCTTCTTAAAGTAGAAAGTTTTCTAAAACGATCTGGCAAGAATTAAGAGCCTAGCAGCTCAAATGAATATTTGAGTCAAATGAAGTTTTCTCGGCGAATAAACGCCAAAAATCTACATCTGCTGTGATTTTGGCCCGTCTGCTAACTGAAATCAAATGAAAGCATGTTTGCCATCATCAGTCATGCAATTTCTTGGGTTCCAAAATCTTAAAGTAGTTAGATGAGCTTGAGGGGACAACATATCTTATATACATATATGTTCAAAAGAAACAAGCTGTTTAGACTATATTATGTTCAAATTCCTCTCTAAATCGAATGAACATCAAATCAAACATGTACTGCGTTTTTCAAAAAGTGCTTATGCAAACTCAATTCAAAGCACATACTTACCTTTCTTTATGGAGTCTTCTTAAAGTAGAAAGTTTTCTCTAAACGATCTGGCAAGAATTAAGAGCCTAGCAGCTCAAATGAATATTTGAGTCAAATGAAGTTTTCTCGTGAATAGGCGCCAAAATCAACATCTGCTGTGATTTTGGCCCGTCTGCTTACTGAAATCAAATGAAAGCATGTTTGCCATCATCAGTCATGCAATTTCTTGGGTTCCAAAATCTTAAAGTAGTTAGATGAGCTTGAGGGGTCGACAACATATCTTATATACATATAGGTGTGTTCCGAAAGAAACAAGCTGTTTAGACTATATTATGTTCAAATTCCTCTCTCATGCGAATGAACATCAAATCAAACGTACTGCGTTTTCAAAAATGCTTATGCAAACTCAATTCAAAGCACATACTTACCTTGCTTATGGAGTCTTCTTAAAGTAGAAAGTTTTCTAAAACGATCTGGCAAGAATTAAGAGCCTAGCAGCTCAAATGAATATTTGAGTCAAATGAAGTTTTCTCGGCGAATAGACGCCAAAAATCAACATCTGCTGTGATTCTGGCCCGTCTGCACTGAAATCAAATGAAAGCATGTTTGCCATCATCAGTCATGCAATTTCTTGGGTTCCAAAATCTTAAAGTAGTTAGATGAGCTTGAGGGGTCGACAACATATCTTATATACATATATGTTCCAAAAGAAACAAGCTGTTTAGACTATATTATGTTCAAATTCCCTCTCTCGTCGTGAATGAACATCAAATCAAACATGTACTGCGTTTTCAAAAAATGCTTATGCAAACTCAATTCAAAGCACATACTTACCTTTGGGAGTCTTCTTAAAGTAGAAAGTTTTCTAAAACGATCTGGCAAGAATTAAGAGCCTAGCAGCTCAAATGAATATTTGAGTCAAATGAAGTTTTCTCGGATAATAGACGGCAAAAATCAACATCTGCTGTGATTTTGGCCCGTCTGCGCACTGAAATCAAATGAAAGCATGTTTGCCATCATCAGTCATGCAATTTCTTGGGTTCCAAAATCTTAAAGTAGTTAGATGAGCTTAAGAGGTCGACAACATATCTTATATACATATATGTTCCAAAAAGAAACAAGCTGTTTAGACTATATTATGTTCAAATTCCCCTCTCTGTGCGAATGAACATCAAATCAAACATGTACTGCGTTTTCAAAAAGTGCTTATGCAAACTCAATTCAAAGCACATACTTACCTTTCTTTGGGAGTCTTCTTAAAGTAGAAAGTTTTCTAAAACGATCTGGCAAGAATTAAGAGCCTAGCAGCTCAAATGAATATTTGAGTCAAATGAAGTTTTCTCGGCGAATAGACGCCAAAAATCAACATCTGCTGTGATTTTGGCCCGTCTGCGCACTGAAATCAAATGAAAGCATGTTTGCCATCATCAGTCATGCAATTTCTTGGGTTCCAAAATCTTAAAGTAGTTAGATGAGCTTGAGGTGTCGACAACATATCTTATATACATATATGTTCCAAAAGAAACAAGCTGTTTAGACTATATTATGTTCAAATTCCCTCTCTCGTCATGAATGAACATCAAATCAAACATGTACTGCGTTTTCAAAAAATGCTTATGCAAACTCAATTCAAAGCACATACTTACCTTTCTTTGGGAGTCTTCTTAAAGTAGAAAGTTTTCTAAAACGATCTGGCAAGAATTAAGAGCCTAGCAGCTCAAATGAATATTTGAGTCAAATGAAGTTTTCTCGCTGAAAAGTCGCCAAAAATCAACATCTGCTGTGATTTTGGCCCGTCTGCGCACTGAAATCAAATGAAAGCATGTTTGCCATCATCAGTCATGCAATTTCTTGGGTTCCAAAATCTTAAAGTAGTTAGATGAGCTTGAGGGGTCGACAACATGTCTTATATACATATATGTTCCAAAAGAAACAAGCTGTTTAGACTATATTATGTTCAAATTCCCTCTCGTCACGAATGAACATCAAATCAAACATGTACTGCGTTTTCAAAAAATGCTTATGCAAACTCAATTCAAAGCACATACTTACCTTTCTTTTGGGAGTCTTCTTAAAGTAGAAAGTTTTATTAAACGATCTGGCAAGAATTAAGAGCCTAGCAGCTCAAATGAATATTTGAGTCAAATGAAGTTTTCTCTGAGAATAGACGCCAAAAATCAACATCTGCTGTGATTTGGGCCCGTCTGCGCACTGAAATCAAATGAAAGCATGTTTGCCATCATCAGTCATGCAATTTCTTGGGTTCCAAAATCTTAAAGTAGTTAGATGAGCTTGAGGGTCGACAACATATCTTATATACGTATATGTTCCAAAAGAAACAAGCTGTTTAGACTATATTATGTTCAAATTCCTCTCTCATCGCGAATGAACATCAACTCAAACATGTACTGCGTTTTCAAAAATTGCTTATGCAAACTCAATTCAAAGCACATACTTACCTTTCTTTGGGAGTCTTCTTAAAGTAGAAAGTTTTCTAAAACGATCTGGCAAGAATTAAGAGCCTAGCAGCTCAAATGAATATTTGAGTCAAATGAAGTTTTCTCTGCGAATAGACGCCAAAAATCAACATCTGCTGTGATTTTGGCCGTGTGCGCACCGAAATCAAATGAAAGCATGTTTGCCATCATCAGTCATGCAATTTCTTGGGTTCCAAAATCTTAAAGTAGTTAGATGAGCTTGAGGGTCGACAACATATCTTATATATACATATATGTTCCAAAAAGAAACAAGCTGTTTAGACGATATTATGTTCAAATTCGCTCTCTCGTCGCGAATGAACATCAAATCAAACATGTACTGCGTTTTCAAAAAATGCTTATGCAAACTCAATTCAAAGCACATACTTACCTTGCTTCGGGAGTCTTCTTAAAGTAGAAAGTTTTCTAAAACGATCTGGCAAGAATTAAGAGCCTAGCAGCTCAAATGAATATTTGAGTCAAATGAAGTTTTTCTGCGAATAGGCCGCAAAATCAACATCTGCTGTGATTTTGGCCCGTCTGCTCACTGAAATCAAATGAAAGCATGTTTGCCATCATCAGTCATGCAATTTCTTAGCTTCCAAAATCTTAAAGTAGTTAGATGAGCTTAAGGGGTCGACAACATATCTTATACACATATATGTTCCAAAAAAAACAAGCTGTTTAGACTATATTATGTTCAAATTCCTCTCTCGTCATGAATGAACATAAAATCAAACGTACTGCGTTTTCAAAAATGCTTATGCAAACTCAATTCAAAGCACATACTTACCTTTCTTTGGGAGTCTTCTTAAAGTAGAAAGTTTTCTAAAACGATCTGGCAAGAATTGAGAGCCTAGCAGCTCAAATGAATATTTGAGTCAAATGAAGTTTTCTCGGCGAATAGACGCCAAAAATCAAGATCTGCTGTGATTTTGGCCCGTCTGTGCACTGAAATCAAATGAAAGCATGTTTGCCATCATCAGTCATGCAATTTCTTGGGTTCCAAAATCTTAAAGTAGTTAGATGAGCTTGAGGGGTCGACAACATATCTTATATACATATATGTTCCAAAAGAAACAAGCTGTTTAGACTATATTATGTTCAAATTCCCTCTCTCGTTGCGAATGAACATCAAATCAAACATGTACTGCGTTTTCAAAAAGTGCTTATGCAAACTCAATTCAAAGCACATACTTACCTTTCTTTGGGAGTCTTCTTAAAGTAGAAAGTTTTCTAAAACGATCTGGCAAGAATTAAGAGCCTAGCAGCTCAAATGAATATTTGAGTCAAATGAAGTTTTCTCGGCGAATAGACGCCAAAAATCAACATCTGCTGTGATTTTGGCCCGTCTGCGCACTGAAATCAAATGAAAGCATGTTTGCCATCATCAGTCATGCAATTTCTTGGGTTCCAAAATCTTAAAGTAGTTAGATGAGCTTGAGGGGTCGACAACATATCTTATATACATATATGTTCCAAAAGAAACAAGCTGTTTAGACTATATTATGTTCAAATTCCCTCTCTCGTCATGAATGAACATCAAATCAAACATGTACTGCGTTTTCAAAAAATGCTTATGCAAACTCAATTCAAAGCACATACTTACCTTGCTTATGGAGTCTTCTTAAAGTAGAAAGTTTTCTAAAACGATCTGGCAAGAATTAAGAGCCTAGCAGCTCAAATGAATATTTGAGTCAAATGAAGTTTTCTCGGCGAATAGACGCCAAAATCAACATCTGCTGTGATTTTGGCCCGTCCGTCTCTTACTGAAATCAAATGAAAGCATGTTTGCCATCATCAGTCATGCAATTTCTTAGGTTCCAAAATCTTAAAGTAGTTAGATGAGCTTGAGGGGTCGACAACATGTCTTATATACATATATGTTCCAAAAGAAACAAGCTGTTTAGACTATATTATGTTCAAATTCCCTCTCTAATGTGATGAATGACATCAAATCAAACATGTACTGCGTTTTCAAAAAATGCTTATGCAACTCAAATCAAAAGCACATACTTACTTTTTGAGTCTTCTTCTTTTAGAAAGTTTTTTTTTTTAAAAAAGCAGAATGAAGAGCCTTAGCAGCTCAAATGAATATTTGAGTCAAAAATCAACATCTGCTGTGATTTTGGCCGTCTGCGCACTGAAATCAAATGAAAGCATGTTTGCCATCATCAGTCATGCAATTTCTTGGGTTCCAAAATCTTAAAGTAGTTAGATGAGCTTGAGGGGTCGACAACATATCTTATATATATAGGTATGTTCCAAAAGAAACAAGCTGTTTAGACTATATTATGTTCAAATTCCCTCTCGTCATGAATGAACATCAAATCAAACATGTACTACGTTTTCAAAAAAGTGCTTATGCAAACTCAATTCAAAGCACATACTTACCTTTCTTTGGGAGTCTTCTTAAAGTAGAAAGTTTTCTAAAACGATCTGGCAAGAATTAAGAGCATAGAAGCTCAAATGAATATTTGAGTCAAATGAAGTTTTCTCGAATAGGCGTAAAAATCAACATCTGCTGTGATTTTGGCCCGTCTTGCTGAAATCAAATGAAAGTATGTTTGCCATCATCAGTCATGCAATTTCTTAGGTTCCAAAATCTTAAAGTAGTTAGATGAGCTTGAGGGTCGACAACATATCTTATATACATAATATAGGTATGTTCCAAAAAACAAGCTGTTTAGACTATATTATGTTCAAATTCCTCTCTAAATCATGAATGAACATCAAATCAAACATGTACTGCGTTTTCAAAAAATGCTTATGCAAACTCAATTCAAAGCACATACTTACCTTTCTTTGGGAGTCTTCTTAAAGTAGAAAGTTTTCTAAAACGATCTGGCAAGAATTGAGAGCCTAGCAGCTCAAATGAATATTTGAGTCAAATGAAGTTTTCTCAGCGAATAGACGCCAAAAATCAACATCTGCTGTGATTTTGGCCCGTCTGTGCACTGAAATCAAATGAAAGCATGTTTGCCATCATCAGTCATGCAATTTCTTGGGTTCCAAAATCTTAAAGTAGTTAGATGAGCTTGAGGGGTCGACAACATATCTTATATACATATATGTTCCAAAAGAAACAAGCTGTTTAGACTATATTATGTTCAAATTCCCTCTCTCATCGCGAATGAACATCAAATCAAACATGTACTGCGTTTTCAAAAAATGCTTATGCAAACTCAATTCAAAGCACATACTTAGCTTTCTTTGGGAGTCTTCTTAAAGTAGAAAGTTTTCTAAAACGATCTGGCAAGAATTAAGAGCCTAGCAGCTCAAATGAATATTTGAGTCAAATGAAGTTTTCTCGGCGAATAGACGCCAAAAATCAACATCTGCTGTGATTTTGGCCCGTCTGCACTGAAATCAAATGAAAGCATGTTTGCCATCATCAGTCATGCAATTTCTTAGCTTCCAAAATCTTAAAGTAGTTAGATGAGCTTGAGGGGTCGACAACATATCTTATATACATATATGTTCCAAACGAAACAAGCTGTTTAGACTATATTATGTTCAAATTCCCTCTCGTGAATGAACATCAAATCAAACATGTACTGCGTTTTCAAAAATGCTTATGCAAACTCAATTCAAAGCACATACTTTCTTGGAGTCTTCTTAAAGTAGAAAGTTTTCTAAAACGATCTGGCAAGAATTAAGAGCCTAGCAGCTCAAATGAATATTTGAGTCAAATGAAGTTTTCTCGCTGAATAGACGCCAAAATCAACATCTGCTGTGATTTTGGCCCGTCTGCACTGAAATCAAATGAAAGCATGTTTGCCATCATCAGTCATGCAATTTCTTGGGTTCCAAAATCTTAAAGTAGTTAGATGAGCTTGAAGGGTCGACAACATATCTTATATACATATATACATATAGGTATGTTCCAAAAAGAAACAAGCTGTTTAGACTATATTATGTTCAAATTCCCTCTCTAAATGCGAATGAACATCAAATCAAACATGTACTGCGTTTTCAAAAATGCTTATGCAAACTCAATTCAAAGCACATACTTACCTTTGGGAGTCTTCTTAAAGTAGAAAGTTTTCTAAAACGATCTGGCAAGAATTGAGAGCCTAGCAGCTCAAATGAATATTTGAGTCAAATGAAGTTTTCTCGCTGAAAGACGCCAAAAATCAACATCTGCTGTGATTTTGGCCCGTCTGCGCACTGAAATCAAATGAAAGCATGTTTGCCATCATCAGTCATGCAATTTCTTGGGTTCCAAAATCTTAAAGTAGTTAGATGAGCTTGAGGGGTCGACAACATATCTTATATACATATATGTTCCAAAAGAAACAAGCTGTTTAGACTATATTATGTTCAAATTCCCTCTCTCGTCGCGAATGAACATCAAATCAAACATGTACTGCGTTTTCAAAAAAGTGCTTATGCAAACTCAATTCAAAGCACATACTTAGCTTTCTTTGGGAGTCTTCTTAAAGTAGAAAGTTTTCTAAAACGATCTGGCAAGAATTAAGAGCCTAGCAGCTCAAATGAATATTTGAGTCAAATGAAGTTTTCTCGCTGAAAAGACGCCAAAAATCAACATCTGCTGTGATTCTGGCCCGTCTGCGCACTGAAATCAAATGAAAGCATGTTTGCCATCATCAGTCATGCAATTTCTTGGGTTCCAAAATCTTAAAGTAGTTAGATGAGCTTGAGGGGTCGACAACATATCTTATATACATATATGTTCCAAAAGAAACAAGCTGTTTAGACTATATTATGTTCAAATTCCCTCTCTCATCGCGAATGAACATCAAATCAAACATGTACTGCGTTTTCAAAAAATGCTTATGCAAACTCAATTCAAAGCACATACTTAGCTTTCTTTGGGAGTCTTCTTAAAGTAGAAAGTTTTCTAAAACGATCTGGCAAGAATTAAGAGCCTAGCAGCTCAAATGAATATTTGAGTCAAATGAAGTTTTCTCGGCTAATAGACGCCAAAATCAACATCTGCTGTGATTTTGGCCCGTCTGTGCACTGAAATCAAATGAAAGCATGTTTGCCATCATCAGTCATGCAATTTCTTGGGTTCCAAAATCTTAAAGTAGTTAGATGAGCTTGAGGGGTCGACAACATATCTTATATACATATATGTTCCAAAAGAAACAAGCTGTTTAGACTATATTATGTTCAAATTCCCTCTCTCGAATGAACATCAAATCAAACATGTACTGCGTTTTCAAAAAATGCTTATGCAAACTCAATTCAAAGCACATACTTAGCTTTCTTTGGGAGTCTTCTTAAAGTAGAAAGTTTTCTAAAACGATCTGGCAAGAATTAAGAGCCTAGCAGCTCAAATGAATATTTGAGTCAAATGAAGTTTTCTCGCTGAAAAGACGCCAAAAATCAACATCTGCTGTGATTCTGGCCCGTCTGCGCACTGAAATCAAATGAAAGCATGTTTGCCATCATCAGTCATGCAATTTCTTGGGTTCCAAAATCTTAAAGTAGTTAGATGAGCTTGAGGGGTCGACAACATATCTTATATACATATATGTTCCAAAAGAAACAAGCTGTTTAGACTATATTATGTTCAAATTCCCTCTCTCGTCGCGAATGAACATCAAATCAAACATGTACTGCGTTTTCAAAAATTGCTTATGCAAACTCAATTCAAAGCACATACTTACCTTTCTTTGGGAGTCTTCTTAAAGTAGAAAGTTTTCTAAAACGATCTGGCAAGAATTAAGAGCCTAGCAGCTCAAATGAATATTTGAGTCAAATGAAGTTTTCGCTGAAAAGACGCCAAAAATCAACATCTGCTGTGATTCTGGCCCGTCTGCGCACTGAAATCAAATGAAAGCATGTTTGCCATCATCAGTCATGCAATTTCTTGGGTTCCAAAATCTTAAAGTAGTTAGATGAGCTTGAGGGGTCGACAACATATCTTATATACATATATGTTCCAAAAGAAACAAGCTGTTTAGACTATATTATGTTCAAATTCCTCTCTCGTCATGAATGAACATCAAATCAAACATGTACTGCGTTTTCAAAAAAAGTGCTTATGCAAACTCAATTCAAAGCACATACTTAGGTTTCTTTTGGGAGTCTTCTTAAAGTAGAAAGTTTTCTAAAACGATCTGGCAAGAATTAAGAGCCTAGCAGCTCAAATGAATATTTGAGTCAAATGAAGTTTTCTCGGCGAATAGACGCCAAAAATCAACATCTGCTGTGATTTTGGCCCGTCTGCGTACTGAAATCAAATGAAAGCATGTTTGCCATCATCAGTCATGCAATTTCTTGGGTTCCAAAATCTTAAAGTAGTTAGATGAGCTTGAGGGGTCGACAACATATCTTATATACATATATGTTCCAAAAGAAACAAGCTGTTTAGACTATATTATGTTCAAATTCCTCTCTCGTCGCGAATGAACATCAAATCAAACATGTACTGCGTTTTCAAAAATTGCTTATGCAAACTCAATTCAAAGTCTTTACTTAGCTTTTGGGAGTCTTCTTAAAGTAGAAAGTTTCTAAAACGATCTGGCATGAATTAAGAGCCTAGCAGCTCAAATGAATATTTGAGTCAAATGAAGTTTTCGCGAATAGGCGCCAAAAATCAACATCTGCTGTGATTCTGTCCGCTCACTGAAATCAAATGAAAGCATGTTTGCCATCATCAGTCATGCAATTTCTTGGGTTCCAAAATCTTAAAGTAGTTAGATGAGCTTGAGGGGTCGACAACATATCTTATATACATATATGTTCCAAAAGAAACAAGCTGTTTAGACTATATTATGTTCAAATTCCCTCTCTCGTCGAATGAACATCAAATCAAACATGTACTGCGTTTTCAAAAAATGCTTATGCAAACTCAATTCAAAGCACATACTTACCTTTCTTTGGGAGTCTTCTTAAAGTAGAAAGTTTTCTAAAACGATCTGGCAAGAATTAAGAGCCTAGCAGCTCAAATGAATATTTGAGTCAAATGAAGTTTTCGCGAATAGACGCCAAAAATCAACATCTGCTGTGATTTTGGCCCGTCTGCGCACTGAAATCAAATGAAAGCATGTTTGCCATCATCAGTCATGCAATTTCTTGGGTTCCAAAATCTTAAAGTAGTTAGATGAGCTTGAGGGGTCGACAACATATCTTATATACATATGTATATAGGTATGTTCCAAAAGAAACAAGCTGTTTAGACTATATTATGTTCAAATTCCCTCTCTCGTCGCGAATGAACATCAAATCAAACATGTACTGCGTTTTCAAAAAATGCTTATGCAAACTCAATTCAAAGCACATACTTAGCTTTCTTTGGGAGTCTTCTTAAAGTAGAAAGTTTTCTAAAACGATCTGGCAAGAATTAAGAGCCTAGCAGCTCAAATGAATATTTGAGTCAAATGAAGTTTTCTCGGCGAATAGACGCCAAAAATCAACATCTGCTGTGATTTTGGAAAGTCTGCGTACTGAAATCAAATGAAAGCATGTTTGCCATCATCAGTCATGCAATTTCTTGGGTTCCAAAATCTTAAAGTAGTTAGATGAGCTTGAGGGTCGACAACATATCTTATATACATATATATGTTCCAAAAGAAACAAGCTGTTTAGACTATATTATGTTCAAATTGCCTCTCTCGTCGCGAATGAACATCAAATCAAACATGTACTGCGTTTTCAAAAATGCTTATGCAAACTCAATTCAAAGCACATACTTAGCTTTCTTTGGGAGTCTTCTTAAAGTAGAAAGTTTTCTAAAACGATCTGGCAAGAATTAAGAGCCTAGCAGCTCAAATGAATATTTGAGTCAAATGAAGTTTTCTCGGCGAATAGATGCCAAAAATCAACATCTGCTGTGATTCTGGCCCGTGTGCGCACTGAAATCAAATGAAAGCATGTTTGCCATCATCAGTCATGCAATTTCTTGGGTTCCAAAATCTTAAAGTAGTTAGATGAGCTTGAGGGGTCGACAACATATCTTATATACATATATGTTCCAAAAGAAACAAGCTGTTTAGACTATATTATGTTCAAATTCCCTCTCTCGTCACGAATGAACATCAACTCAAACATGTACTGCGTTTTCAAAAATTGCTTATGCAAACTCAATTCAAAGCACATACTTAGCTTTCTTTGGGAGTCTTCTTAAAGTAGAAAGTTTTCTAAAACGATCTGGCAAGAATTGAGAGCCTAGCAGCTCAAATGAATATATGAGTCATATGAAGTTTTCGCTGAAAAGACGCCAAAATCAACATCTGCTGTGATTCTGTCCCCGCTCATGACTGAAATCAAATGAAAGCATGTTTGCCATCATCAGTCATGCAATTTCTTGGGTTCCAAAATCTTAAAGTAGTTAGATGAGCTTGAGGGGTCGACAACATATCTTATATACATATATGTTCCAAAAGAAACAAGCTGTTTAGACTATATTATGTTCAAATTCCCTCACTCGTTGCGAATGAACATCAAATCAAACATGTACTGCGTTTTCAAAAAGTGCTTATGCAAACTCAATTCAAAGCACATACTTGGCTTTGTTTGGGAGTCTTCTTAAAGTAGAAAGTTTTCTAAAACGATCTGGCAAGAATTAAGAGCCTAGCAGCTCAAATGAATATTTGAGTCAAATGAAGTTTTCTCGCTTAAAAGACGCCAAAAATCAACATCTGCTGTGATTCTGGCCCGTCTGCGCACTGAAATCAAATGAAAGCATGTTTGCCATCATCAGTCATGCAATTTCTTGGGTTCCAAAATCTTAAAGTAGTTAGATGAGCTTGAGGGTCGACAACATATCTTATATACATATCATATATGTTCCAAAAGAAACAAGCTGTTTAGACTATATTATGTTCAAATTCCCTCTCTCGTCGCGAATGAACATCAAATCAAACATGTACTGCGTTTTCAAAAAATTGCTTATGCAAACTCAATTCAAAGCACATACTAAGGTTTCTTTGGGAGTCTTCTTGAAGTAGAAAGTTTTCTAAAACGATCTGGCAAGAATTAAGAGCCTAGCAGCTCAAATGAATATTTGAGTCAAATGAAGTTTTCTCGGCGAATAGACGCCAAAAATCAACATCTGCTGTGATTTTGGCCCGTCTGCGCACTGAAATCAAATGAAAGCATGTTTGCCATCATCAGTCATGCAATTTCTTGGGTTCCAAAATCTTTAAGTAGTTAGATGAGCTTGAGGGGTCGACAACATATCTTATATACATATATGTTCCAAAAGAAACAAGCTGTTTAGACTATATTATGTTCAAATTCCCTCTCTTGTCGAGAATGAACATCAAATCAAACATGTACTGCGTTTTCAAAAATGCTTGTACAAACTTAATTCAAAGCACATACTTACCTTGCTTATGGAGTCTTCTTAAAGTAGAAAGCAGCTCAAATGAATATTTGAGTCAAATGAAGTTTTCTCGGCGAATTGACGCCAAAAATCAACATCTGCTGTGATTCTGGC
>NW_024401514.1:0-18000 GCF_016859285.1 Xiphias gladius
AATCTGCTTAACAGTCCGACTCTTCTTATTTCCCTTGATTCCTGATCAGTTTTTTGTGGGGGAAAAAGTGTGAACACAGGTTGCAGCCTGAGAGCTAGCTGTAGCAAAAGTCTGCCTGTTATCATCTAAAATGGATGAAATGAGACAATATTTCTACAGTGTTCGGTTTCATTCAGGTTTTAATAGTCAAAGAAAAATTCTACTGAGCCTGCCTACGTGGCGCTTATGTTATTATAACATAAGCTGTTACCGAGTGTCACTGCTTTCCAACCTAGTAGAGTGTCGAATACATGGCATTCCTGAAATTTAAGCCCATGTTCCGTAGAAAGATGTTTCAGCACATTACTGGTGTTTCCACCTTGACTTGAAATTTCCATTTTGCAGACATTACAGTTTTCCCACAGGTTGAGAATTTACTTGTGGTGGTGGGTGGCGCAGCGCGTGACTGTTGTGCGTGCGGAGACTGACTGTAAAAGAGAGTGTAACCCAGGTTATTTTCTGGAGTTACAATTACAAACACCATACATAGAGGCAATGGCAAGTTTCTAGCGTCATCGATGCTGGAAACTTCCCATCGCCTGCATTGACAAAAGGAATTGATAAGCTCGGAGGCATATTATTCCCATGGTTTGGACAATTTGGAAGCGGTTCTCTAGTTTCTTTCTCAATTACCATTCTAATTGAGACTAGTAGCATCCAGGACAGACTTCCACAGTGGATATGTCAGATCTGAACGGGGTTTTGTACAATGTGTTTTTGTACTATATACAATGTCCTGTATATCATTGCTGTGTCATTGAATCTACACGTTTCCTAGAAAAAATTCTCAAAGAAACATATCCAGATATTACAAGATTTAGTGACGATTTAAAGTCCTCACTCAACCTAAGAGACATGTCTTTGGAATGTGGGAGGAAACCAGAACCCCTGGAGAAAACCCACGCAGACATGGGGAGAACATGCAAACTCCACACAGAAAAGACCAGGAGCCGGTTGCACCAGCTTTCGAGGGCAATAATTCAAACCCAGGATCTTCTTCTGTGAGGCCACAATGCTATTCATTGAGCCACCATGCTGCCCATATGGAGAACTACAAATACTTTTATAGCAAGACACCTGAGATCAAATTCTCAACTGTTCTGCTATGAAAGCATTCGTAATAAGTCTTTACTCCACTACGTTGTCCGCGTAACAGCAGGAGCAGAATGTCCCTTTCATCCAAGAGAAGAAGCGTTTGAAGCAGTTCTTCCTTCTCCTCTTCTTCTTCTGGTCCTCGCTGTCATCTGAAAATCAGAAGGACGTGAAATACCTCAACCATCCTCAGAATACAACAAAAAATGTGGAATTTCAATACAGTACGGAAAAGAGTTAAGATGAGTTTTTCTCACCAGGGGTGGTGGTAGGAGCTCATGCTGTCCGGGTCTATCCTGGTGTTCAGAGCAGAAGCAGGAGTTGCAGCCACGTGGAACTAAACGTATAAATGCACACTGAGTTAGTATGTTAGTCCTTTAAGGGCACAATCGCTTTTCTTCTGTTGAAGGCATGAGTGTCACAATCAGAATAAAAACCTCACCTCATTTCAGCATCCTCTTTAGGTGTCTCCTCCAGGGGATTCTGTTCATGGGGGCTGCAGGCCGAACCATGATGACACCCGTGGCAGTGATTCATCTGAGCTGTTGAATTAAGACAGATACAATTAATCACACGCACTATATGTAGCAGCCTATGGCCGGGGGAATCCAGTATTTTTCTTTTAAGACTAATAAATGATGTTCTTAATCATGAAACCAATCAATAGCATTGACTCAGTGGAAACAGGACCCCATCACCTCCATCTTAGTTGATGAAGGATGAGTTAACACTTACCTGTCATCGACCTGGTCGTCTGGTTGGTCCTGGTCTGGCTGCTGCTGCTCGGTTCAGGATCAGAGCTAGCAAAAGAGAAACTCACACTGTTACGCTTATATCAAAAAGACACAGTATGAAAATATGCAAATCAGCCAATGTACAAAGGATTCATTTATCACTTGCTGTGCCTACTAACGCCTGATAAAAACACACGCTTACCAGGAGCTGAGGTGGAGCTGCTGTTGAGGTAGCTCTTGGTAATGAAGGGATGGTTGAGAATACCAGCGGGGGTGATTCTCTCATTTCCATCCCACTGGAGCATGGCCTTCAACAGCTCAATACATTCCCTCCTCTCATCCGCCTCTTCCAGGTTGTCCATCTCCAGACGCATCTAGTTTAGGAAACAGTTGGAGAGTACAACAGTGGTCAAGTCATCTTCCTAAATTATGAAAAGACAATGACTGAAAGTCAGTGTTCAGCAGCTAGCTACCGCTTCCTTAACCACCTACCGCTGCTTTCATCCAGAGAGCGGAAGGTGTACAACCTGTTGTCCGTGGAGTAATTTCTTGGACCCCAATACTCCTCACTTGTCTAAATAAGGGTAAAAGCATTTAAGATACATGTATTTCTCAACAGATGTTACCAATTAAGTTTGATAACCACAGGGAAACTTTAAGCTATCTAAAGTAAGATTCATGACGAAATAATGATTGAAAACAGTCAAAGCATGGGTATTTTACCTTGAGCATCCACTGGTCAGAATCGCTTTTCTTAAAACACATATGCGATTTCAGTCCTGCATTGAGGAGATGCTGCGGCGGTTGACCCAGGAGGTCGATGATGAATCGGAACTAGAGACAAAGCACAGCAATTGCAACAAGTGCTTTATAACTACCAAACATGAGGAATGACACACAGTAGGATATCAGATCTAAAATGAATCAAACATGAAAACAAAACATAACAAATAAAATCCAGTCTGTAAAGCTGTATGCTTCCAAAAGAGATTAGAAATACAACACTGATCTGTCTAGCCTCATTTCCTTGTCTGTGTTGTTGTTGTTTTTGTCCTCCCAGTTAGAAATGCCCAGTTTCCAATGCAGGTCCTGTCTCCTAAACTCATGTTCTACCAGCTTGAGGCTATAGATTGGTTATTCAGTGTGTTTTAGCTTGAAGGACTCAAGCTGAACCACGGATTTTGTATTATATGTTCCTCGCATTTTCTTCCTTGTCAAAACCTGGTGCCTACATTCCCGGACTTCCACTCGACCACTGACAGTTCAGTTGGAGATTTGGATGTGTTATGCTAGTTACGATTAGTGTAGCTTTGAGCCACTAGGCTCAGGCAGAGATGAGGAACAGACTACGGAGGTCTATTAGGTTCTCTTCTTAAGATAACGGCGAGGCTGGCCATTCAGGAAGGGTTCACTGATGCAGCAGTACATGATCTATTATGAAAAGATGGAAAGCAAACAGAGTCCTTTTATATAAAATTACTTACTGCGTCATACTCATTTCTCACAGGGAAGAGCACACGACCAAACACCATGATCGCCATCACGCAGCCCAGCGACCAGATGTCTATGGCCTCTGAAAATGGGAGTCCAATATTGATTTCTGGAGCTCTGAATGTGGAAGAAAAACGTTGAATGAAATAAGGAACGTTGTCATATTTTAAGGATTAAACAAAAAAAGGTAGTTACAAACTAAATAGAAGCATCAGTAAAAAATAACTATGAAGCCCTGAATTGAAGATTTCTTAGTTTTAATAGGGATCAGTGTTTCTTACCTATATTGGGGTGTCTGGTGAACCCTGCCCTGCTTGGCTTGAGACCGGAACATAGCCAAGCCGAAGTCAATCAGTTTGATCCTGAAGGGCTGTCTCACCTGATCCACCAACATGATGTTGTCTATTTTACATCGGTGTGGATTATGCCAACTCCCTTCAGGGCATCGAAAGCTGCTGCCATCTGCAAGAAATAATAATAACAATAATATTAGTGATAAGCTTTATTTATGGAAAACTTTTGTTAGGAAACTTCTAGAACATAAAACAGAAGCAACAGTTACAAATATGCTTAAACCACAAAAACTGTCATCTATAATACTATTTACCGTGAGTTCAAGCTCAGAGTGGACCACAGTTCAAAACTGACAGTGTTAAGTTTTGCTTTCTAGCTGTTGTCATACCTGTTGAATAACGGTTCTGATGTCCCGTAGACGCATTGGGCCTTTCAAGTCCAGCAGGTAGTGCTGCAGGCTGATGTCCAACATCTCAAATACCAGGCTCAGCTGACTGTTCACGTTGAACTCACCATAATACTTGATGATGTTGAACTTGTCCAGGTTGTGGTCCATGAGGACCGTCAGCACGTAATGCCTGGGGAAACATGACAAGTTTGTTAATTCCCATGGACTAATCAGCCCTCCTCAAAACAACATCAACAATAATAACATAATCATCCCTACTAGTAGTTCTACCCAGAAATGGTAGGAAACAAGTTCTGTGACGAGACAAATGGATTAAATGAGGGGTTTTTTGAGTAGACATCTGGCACATGACTTGCATCTGGCCCAGTTTGGTGGTAAACAGCTGGAATTGCACACAGACTACTAGTATGAAGTGTAAGGGAGCTTTCACAGTCTGTGCTCTCCATGAATGGTCTGGGAAACTAAACTAATCTGGCCCCTTCTTGGTTTTGTCTAGTATGTAATGTGTAGTCATTTTGTTATGACATGTCATCAGTACATACCCCACTCTACCCCGATTTTCAAAAATGTTTCTTTTTTCAACTGTAAAATCAAAATCGACAGTGTCCCACCTCCCATTGCTGATTCTTTGTGTGCTCAGAGATCTTTACAGCCACGATTCTTCCAGTGCTCTGTTTACATTTGTACACTATTCCAAATCCGCCTAGTCCCAGAATTTCCAGGCACTTGTAGCTTCTAGGGATTGGGAGAGAGTGTCGAGGGGGGCGTTCAGGGGAAGAAGATGACGATGAACGGTCCATGGTTGTATATCTTTGTCACAGACAAGTGGAAGTAAAATGTGAAAAAAAGAGAAGAACTGGTTACTTTCACTAATTTAAAGAGATTATAATCTATTTAATACTTGTTAAACACCAAAGTTTTAATCTGTGTATTTGGTTTCTCCTCAAAAATAGGTTCCTATATGTCTACGACTATTCACCAGTAATGCATTATACCACTGAAATTATAATAGATAAGGTCTTGTGGCCCCTGTCTGGAACAGGGACCCTGTGTCAAAATCTAGTTGTAAAATCATTCAGTTTGTATGGTGCTTACATGGTGCATATGCACAAATAGCTTTGTGTTATGGGAATGCTGCCTGGTTTCACTTATCAAGCCGTGACCAAAACTGAGCACATTCACAATTTAGCACTTTTTTTTGCACTTAATAATAAAAAGTTGTGAAATATAATCTACACTTTCACAAATTATAAGACAACTGCAACACTGAGTGCTGCATGTTTCCCCTTCCTTCATCTGGTAGAAAGTTCCAGGGTATCTGGAGCTCCAAAATATTTGCCAAATCAAAGACAACAGTAGAGTTACTTACCTCTCACCGTTCGATTTCAAAGTTTGTTTTAAATGTAAACGTTGTTGACCTTGATCGTGATTCAGTGCTTGTGTATGGTCCAGTTGAACTGAGTAGAATGAGCAGACTTCACCCTTATGTTTTGTGACATGAGTTCTAGAACACATTTATGATGTCGTCAACAATTCTAGTTTTTCCTTGAAGAGTGCATCATGTACAGGAACCTCACAACAACATTCACTTGAATATAAACTAGACTGAGTGATTTTTTAATGAAATATATTCCTAAATGAAAAGTTTTTACTTTCATATAAGTGTAAAACCAGCACAGAGTGGATGGGTTGGAACACCTGCAGGAACACCTGCAGAAAGTATCAAACAGCAAGACAACAAACGATGACCCCCTTTTTGATGTCTAGCTTAAAATGACTGACTGTGAAACCAAAGAAAAGAGACAGCAAGGACACCTGCTACAGGTTCAGGGGGTTAGGGTCCAGGGGGCCAAAAACACCGGGCTTTAGGGTTTAAGAAAGGAGTGAAGAGAGAAGGGAAAACAAAAACGCTGAACGCGTTCACCAAGGAATAGTTAGAGCACATAATCCCCCTAAAACAACAGCTGTCATTTTTACATTTCTGTGTGTATTAAAGAAATCAGATATGTATGACCTGTTAATTAGTTAACTAGCTGTTTCCCTCTGCTTTCAGTCTTTATGCCAAGATAGGCTAAACACTTCCTGACACCGACTCTGTGCTCCATGCATACACTTGGGATCTTCTCATCTCAGTCTCAGAAAGAAAGTGTACAAGCGCATATGACCAGAATGTTCAACAGCTTCTTTCACTTGAACAGTGAATGCATTCAAAAAACATTTGCCCAGATTTGCTAAGGATAGTTTCAGTACCCAATTAAATTACTGGCCCATAACATCACATCAAACATTGGGAGTTAGAGAGATTAATTGTAAAACTGGAGACAAACCATCACCACTGAAGTTCAGGATTAAAATGTATTTTCCTCTTACTTTACTTCATTACACATGCTGGGCCAGAGCACCTCACAAAACTAACAGCTGGGCTAATACATTTTCAATTAAATCAGTTCAAAATGTAAAACGATGCTGCAACAAATGATTTAATGATTTAATTATGGAGCAACACATTACTCCTACCTTTTCTGGCACTGACCCACTGAATATTTAGCTATATCAAAGTATTGAGTAGATAATGATAATCTATTGCAGCCATGACAAGGCTTAGAGTGAGAGTTTAACTTTAGAAATTATGCAATCTTTGTAACTACATCTCTGCAACTATATTACTGAATCCTTCACTGGCTTTATGACCCTTCTCCACTCGGGCTCCTGTTACAATTAGCTAAATGCTAAACAGTAGCTTAGCATTTCCCATAATACGATAATTGCCACTTGTATATGCAGTTCCCACTATTCAGTAAAAGTTTCAGTCTCACTTTAAAGTCTAAACCCCTGGAGCAGGCCTTAGAGGCTTCAGACGGTCCTAATGTTGGCACTAGAGGAAAAGTCTTTTACGGGTCTGCAATTTTACAGTAATTCATAATAATTACTCAAGAAACTTCCGATGAATTTACAGTTACATAGCCATTGTTTTCAAAGATGTTGATTGCATATGCTTGTGTGTGACTGACTGTGTATTGTTGACGGCAGGAGGCGGTGAATTTTGTCTATAATAGTTCGAGTTTTTTCATTAAAGAAGTTCATGAAATATCATCATCACTAGGCACGCTGGGTCGACTCAAGACCGGCTACTGGGGGCTGGCTAATAACCGTAGCTAGAGATTGGGTTTCCATGGTGCCAAGCCTCGCCTCTATCACTGCAAATAAACCACATTTATTACATGTACTATTATCGCTAAAGGACGAGAGGTGTAACTAAGCATAAGACACACCGAGCGAGAGAGAGGAGCAGATTGAGAAGCAGAGAGAGAAGCCATCGCTAACTGCTAACCTAAAGTAACTGGCCGATCTGAATAGCGTATAAACAACTATGAAGTAGCGAGAAAATCTCTAAAGGAAGGAGAGAGCTATGATTGCTTAGGCAGAAGAATGTAGGTTTAAATGTAAATCAGGTCATTAGACTCTGTAATGAAGTAAATAGCAACGTTTACTGGGTGAAGGCAGGGCAGCAAAACTCGCTACCAGTCACACAAACGTTGGCAAACAAAAACAATACATTACGCCTACCTCAGCACGTCAAGCGCATATCTTTCGTACATTTCGAGTTTACTTACATCTAAATCCCCAGCAACATTACTGTAATCTATAATATTATGATTAGGGATGGGAATTGATAAGATTTTATCGATACCAATGTCATAATCCAATCTGCTTAACAGTCCGACTCTTCTTATTTTCCCTTGATTCCTGATCAGTTTTTTGGGGAAAAGTGTGAACACAGGTTGCAGCCTGAGAGCTAGCTGTAGCAAAAGTCTGCCTGTTATCATCTAAAATGGATGAAATGAGACAATATTTCTACAGTGTTCGGTTTCATTCAGGTTTTAATAGTCAAAGAAAAATTCTACTGAGCCTGTTTACGTGGCGCTTATGTTATTATAACATAAGCTGTTACCGAGTGTCACTGCTTTCCAACCTAGTAGAGTGTCAAATACATGGCAATCCTGAAATTTAAGCCCATGTTCTGTGGAAAGATGTTTCAGCACATTACTAGTGTTTCCACCTTGAGTTGAAATTTCCATTTTGCAGACATTACAGTTTTCCCACAGGTTGAGAATTTACTTGTGGTGGTGGGTGGCGCAGCGCGTGACTGTTGTGCGTGCGGAGACTGACTGTAAAAGAGAGTGTAACCCAGGTTATTTTCTGGAGTTACAATTACAAACACCATACATGCAGGCAATGGCAAGTTTCTAGCGTCATCGATGCTGGAAACTTCCCATCGCCTGCATTGACAAAAAGGAATTGATAAGCTCGAGGCATATGATTCCCATGGTTTGGACAATTTGGAAGCGGTTCTCTAGTTTCTTTCTCAATTACCATTCTAATTGAGACTAGTAGCATCCAGGACAGACTTCCACAGTGGATATGTCAGATCTGAACGGGGTTTTGTACAATGTGTTTTTGTACTATATACAATGTCCTGTATATCATTGCTGTGTCATTGAAAAAATTCTCAAAGAAACATATCCAGATATTACAAGATTTAGTGACGATTTAAAGTCCTCACTCAACCTAAGAGACATGTCTTTGGAATGTGGGAGGAAACCAGAACCCCTGGAGAAAACCCACGCAGACATGGGGAGAACATGCAAACTCCACACAGAAAAGACCAGGAGCCGGTTGCACCAGCTTTCGAGGGCAATAATTCAAACCCAGGATCTTCTTCTGTGAGGCCACAATGCTATTCATTGAGCCACCATGCTGCCCATATGGAGAACTACAAATACTTTTATAGCAAGACACCTGAGATCAAATTCTCAACTGTTCTGCTATGAAAGCATTCGTAATAAGTCTTTACTCCACTACGTTGTCCGCGTAACAGCAGGAGCAGAATGTCCTCTTCATCCAAGAGAAGAAGCGTTTGAAGCAGTTCTTCCTCTTCTCCCTCTTCTTCTTCTGGTCCTCGCTGTCATCTGAAAATCAGAAGGACAAGAAATACATCAACCATCCTCAGAATACAACAAAAATGTGGAATTTCAATACAGTACGGAAAAGAGTTAAGATGAGTTTTTCTCACCAGGGGTGGTGGTAGGGAGCTCTGCGTTGTCCGGGTCTATCCTGGTGTTCAGAGCAGAAGCAGGAGTTGCAGCCACGTGGGAACTAAACGTATAAATGCACACTGAGTTAGTAAGTTAGTCCTTTTAAGGGCACAATCGCTTTCTTCTGTTGAAGGCATGAGTGTCACAATCAGAATAAAAAACCTCACCTCATTTCAGCATCCTCTTTAGGTGTCTCCTCCAGGGGGATTCTGTTCATGGGGGCTGCAGGCCGAACCATGATGACACCCGGTGGCAGTGATTCATCTGAGCTGTTGAATTAAGACAGATACAATTAATCACACGCACTATATGTAGCAGCCTATGGCCGGGGGAATCCAGTATTTTTCTTTTAAGACTAATAAATGATGTTCTTAATCATGAAACCAATCAATAGCATTGACTCAGTGGAAACAGGACCCCATCACCTCCATCTTAGTTGATGAAGGATGAGTTAACACTTACCTGTCATCGACCTGGGTCGTCTGGTTGGTCCTGGTCTGGCTGCTGCTGCTCGGTTCAGGATCAGAGCTAGCAAAGAGAAACTCACACTGTTACGTTTATATCAAAAAGACACAGTATGAAAATATGCAAATCAGCCAATGTACAAAGGATTCATTTATCACTTGCTGTGCCTACTAACGTCTGATAAAAACACACGCTTACCAGGAGCTGAGGTGGAGCTGCTGTTGAGGTAGCTCTTGGTAATGAAGGGATGGTTGAGAATACCAGCGGGGGTGATTCTCTCATTTCCATCCCACTGGAGCATGGCCTTCAACAGCTCAATACATTCCCTCCTCTCATCCGCCTCTTCCAGGTTGTCCATCTCCAGACGCATCTAGTTTAGGAAACAGTTGGAGAGTACAACAGTGGTCAAGTCATCTTCCTAAATTATGAAAAGACAATGACTGAAAGTCAGTGTTCAGCAGCTAGCTACCGCTTCCTTAACCACCTACCGTTTTCGTTTCATCCAGAGCGGAAGGTGTACAACCTGTTGTCCGTGGAGTAATTTCTTGGACCCCAATACTCCTCACTTGTCTAAATAAGGGTAAAAGCATTTAAGATACATGTATTTCTCAACAGATGTTACCAATTAAGTTTGATAACCACAGGGAAACTTTAAGCTATCTAAAGTAAGATTCATGACGAAATAATGATTGAAAACAGTCAAAGCATGGGTATTTTACCTTGAGCATCCACTGGTCAGAATCGCTTTCTTAAAACACATATGCGATTTCAGTCCTGCATTGAGGAGATGCTGCGGCGGTGGACCCAGGAGGTCGATGATGAATCGGAACTAGAGACAAAGCACAGCAATTGCAACAAGTGCTTTATAACTACCAAACATGAGGAATGACACACAGTAGGATATCAGATCTAAAATGAATCAAACATGAAAAACAAAACATAACAAATAAAATCCAGTCTGTAAAGCTGTATGCTTCCAAAAGAGATTAGAAATACAACACTGATCTGTCTAGCCTCATTTCCTTGTCTGTGTTGTTGTTGTTTTGTCCTCCCAGTTAGAAATGCCCAGTTTCCAATGCAGGTCCTGTCTCTCCTAAACTCATGTTCTACCAGCTTGAGGCTATAGATTGGTTATCTGTGTTTTTTTAGCTTGAAGGACTCAAGCTGAACCACGGATTTTGTATTATATGTTCCTCGCATTTTCTTCCTTGTCAAAACCTGGTGCCTACATTCCCGGACTTCCACTCGACCACTGACAGTTCAGTTGGAGATTTGGATGTGTTATGCTAGTTACGATTAGTGTAGCTTTGAGCCACTAGGCTCAGGCAGAGATGAGGAACAGACTACGGAGGTCTATTAGGTTCTCTTCTTAAGATAACGAAGTGAGGCTGGCCATTCAGGAAGGGTTCACTGATGCAGCAGTACATGATCTATTATGAAAAGATGGAAAAGCAAACAGAGTCCTTTTATATAAAATTACTTACTGCGTCATACTCATTTCTCACAGGGAAGAGCACACGACCAAACACCATGATCGCCATCACGCAGCCCAGCGACCAGGTGTCTATGGCCTCTGAAAATGGGAGTCCAATATTGATTTCTGGAGCTCTGAATGTGGAAGAAAAACGTTGAATGAAATAAGGAACGTTGTCATATTTTAAGGATTAAACAAAAAAAGGTAGTTACAAACTAAATAGAAGCATCAGTAAAAAATAACTATGAAGCCCTGAATTGAAGATTTCTTAGTTTTAATAGGGATCAGTGTTTCTTACCTATATTGGGGTGTCTGGTGAACCCTGCCCTGCTTGGCTTGAGACCGGAACATAGCCAAGCCGAAGTCAATCAGTTTGATCCTGAAGGGCTGTCTCACCTGATCCACCAACATGATGTTGTCTATTTTTACATCGGTGTGGATTATGCCAACTCCCTTCAGGGCATCGAAAGCTGTTGCCATCTGCAAGAAATAATAATAACAATAATATTAGTGATAAGCTTTATTTATGGAAAACTTTTGTTAGGGAAACTTCTAGAACATAAAAACAGAAGCAACAGTTACAAATATGCTTAAACCACAAAAACTGTCATCTATAATACTATTTACCGTGAGTTCAAGCTCAGAGTGGACCACAGTTCAAAACTGACAGTGTTAAGTTTTGCTTTCTAGCTGTTGTCATACCTGTTGAATAACGGTTCTGATGTCCCGTAGACGCATTGGGCCTTTCAAGTCCAGCAGGTAGTGCTGCAGGCTGATGTCCAACATCTCAAATACCAGGCTCAGCTGACTGTTCACGTTGAACTCACCATAATACTTGATGATGTTGAACTTGTCCAGGTTGTGGTCCATGAGGACCGTCAGCACGAATGCCTGGGGAAACATGACAAGTTTGTTAATTCCCATGGACTAATCAGCCCTCCTCAAAACAACATCAACAATAATAACATAATCATCCCTACTAGTAGTTCTACCCAGAAATGGTAGGAAACAAGTTCTGTGACGAGACAAATGGATTAAATGAGGGGTTTTTTGAGTAGACATCTGGCACATGACTTGCATCTGGCCCAGTTTGGTGGTAAACAGCTGGAATTGCACACAGACTACTAGTATGAAGTGTAAGGGAGCTTTCACAGTCTGTGCTCTCCATGAATGGTCTGGGAAACTAAACTAATCTGGCCCCTTCTTGGTTTTGTCTAGTATGTAATGTGTAGTCATTTTGTTATGACATGTCATCAGTACATACCCCACTCTACCCCGATTTTCAAAAATGTTTCTTTTTTCAACTGTAAAATCAAAATCGACAGTGTCCCACCTCCCATTGCTGATTCTTTGTGTGCTCAGAGATCTTTACAGCCACGATTCTTCCAGTGCTCTGTTTTACACATTTGTACACTATTCCAAATCCGCCTAGTCCCAGAATTTCCAGGCACTTGTAGCTTCTAGGGATTGGGAGAGAGTGTCGAGGGGGGCGTTCAGGGGAAGAAGATGACGATGAACGGTCCATGGTTGTATATCTTTGTCACAGACAAGTGGAAGTAAAATGTGAAAAAAAGAGAAGAACTGGTTACTTTCACTAATTTAAAGAGATTATAATCTATTTAATACTTGTTAAACACCAAAGTTTTAATCTGTGTATTTGGTTTCTCCTCAAAATAGGTTCCTATATGTCTCGACTATTCACCAGTAATGCATTATACCACTGAAATTATAATAGATAAGGTCTTGTGGCCCCTGTCTGGAACAGGGACCCTGTGTCAAAATCTAGTTGTAAAATCATTCAGTTTGTATGGTGCTTACATGGTGCATATGCCCAAATAGCTTTGTGTTATGGGAATGCTGCCTGGTTTCACTTATCAAGCCGTGACCAAAACTGAGCACATTCACAATTTAGCACTTTTTTTTGCACTTAATAATAAAAAGTTGTGAAATATAATCTACACTTTCACAAATTATAAGACAACTGCAACACTGAGTGCTGCATGTTTCCCCTTCCTTCATCTGGTAGAAAGTTCCAGGGTATCTGGAGCTCCAAAATATTTGCCAAATCAAAGACAACAGTAGAGTTACTTACCTCTCACCGTTCGATTTCAAAGTTTGTTTTAAATGTAAACGTTGTTGACCTTGATCGTGATTCAGTGCTTGTGTATGGTCCAGTTGAACTGAGTAGAATGAGCAGACTTCACCCCTTATGTGTTTTGTGACATGAGTTCTAGAACACATTTATGATGTCGTCAACAATTCTAGTTTTTCCTTGAAGAGTGCATCATGTACAGGAACCTCACAACAACATTCACTTGAATATAAACTAGACTGAGTGATTTTTTAATGAAATATAATCCTAAATGAAAAGTTTTTACTTTCATATAAGTGTAAAACCAGCACAGAGTGGATGGGTTGGAACACCTGCAGGAACACCTGCAGAAAGTATCAAACAGCAAGACAACAAACGATGACCCCCTTTTTGATGTCTAGCTTAAAATGACTGACTGTGAAACCAAAGAAAAGAGACAGCAAGGACACCTGCTACAGGTTCAGGGGGTTAGGGTCCAGGGGGCCAAAAACACCGGGCTTTAGGGTTTAAGAAAGGAGTGAAGAGAGAAGGGAAAACAAAAACGCTGAACGCTCGTTCACCAAGGAATAGTTAGAGCACATAATCCCCCTAAAACAACAGCTGTCATTTTTACATTTCTGTGTGTATTAAAGAAATCAGATATGTATGACCTGTTAATTAGTTAACTAGCTGTTTCCCTCTGCTTTCAGTCTTTATGCCAAGATAGGCTAAACACTTCCTGACACCGACTCTGTGCTCCATGCATACACTTGGGATCTTCTCATCTCAGTCTCAGAAAGAAAGTGTACAAGCGCATATGACCAGAATGTTCAACAGCTTCTTTCACTTGAACAGTGAATGCATTCAAAAAACATTTGCCCAGATTTGCTAAGGATAGTTTCAGTACCCAATTAAATTACTGGCCCATAACATCACATCAAACATTGGGAGTTAGAGAGATTAATTGTAAAACTGGAGACAAACCATCACCACTGAAGTTCAGGATTAAAATGTATTTTCCTCTTACTTTACTTCATTACACATGCTGGGCCAGAGCACCTCACAAAACTAACAGCTGGGCTAATACATTTTCAATTAAATCAGTTCAAAATGTAAAACGATGCTGCAACAAATGATTTAATGATTTAATTATGGAGCAACACATTACTCCTACCTTTTCTGGCACTGACCCACTGAATATTTAGCTATATCAAAGTATTGAGTAGATAATGATAATCTATTGCAGCCATGACAAGGCTTAGAGTGAGAGTTTAACTTTAGAAATTATGCAATCTTTGTAACTACATCTCTGCAACTATATTACTGAATCCCTTCACTGGCTTTATGACCCTTCTCCACTCGGGCTCCTGTTACAATTAGCTAAATGCTAAACAGTAGCTTAGCATTTCCCATAATACGATAATTGCCACTTGTATATGCAGTTCCCACTATTCAGTAAAAGTTTCAGTCTCACTTTAAAGTCTAAACCCCTGGGAGCAGGCCTTAGAGGCTTCAGACGGTCCTAATGTTGGCACTAGAGGAAAAGTCTTTTACGGGTCTGCAATTTTACAGTAATTCATAATAATTACTCAAGAAACTTCCGATGAATTTACAGTTACATAGCCATTGTTTTCAAAGATGTTGATTGCATATGCTTGTGTGTGACTGACTGTGTATTGTTGACGGCAGGAGGCGGTGAATTTTGTCTATAATAGTTCGAGTTTTTTCATTAAAGAAGTTCATGAAATATCATCATCACTAGGTACGCTGGGTCGACTCGCACCAGCTACTGGGGGCTGGCTAATAACCGTAGCTAGAGATTGGGTTTCCATGGTGCCAAGCCTCGCCTCTATCACTGCAAATAAACCACATTTATTACATGTACTATTATCGCTAAAGGACGCAGAGGTGTAACTAAGCATAAGACACACCGAGCGAGAGAGGAGCAGATTGAGAAGCAGAGAGAGAAGCCATCGCTAACTGCTAACCTAAAGTAACTGGCCGATCTGAATAGCGTATAAACAACTATGAAGTAGCGAGAAAATCTCTAAAGGAAGGAGAGAGCTATGATTGCTTAGGCAGAAGAATGTAGGTTTAAATGTAAATCAGGTCATTAGACTCTGTAATGAAGTAAATAGCAACGTTTACTGGGTGAAGGCAGGGCAGCAAAACTCGCTACCAGTCACACAAACGTTGGCAAACAAAAACAATACATTACGCCTACCTCAGCACGTCGGTAGCATATCTTTCGTACATTTCGAGTTTACTTACATCTAAATCCCCAGCAACATTACTGTAATCTATAATATTATGATTAGGGATGGGAATTGATAAGATTTTATCGATACCAATGTCATAATCCAATCTGCTTAACAGTCCGACTCTTCTTATTTCCCTTGATTCCTGATCAGTTTTTGTGGGGAAAAAGTGTGAACACAGGTTGCAGCCTGAGAGCTAGCTGTAGCAAAAGTCTGCCTGTTATCATCTAAAATGGATGAAATGAGACAATATTTCTACAGTGTTCGGTTTCATTCAGGTTTTAATAGTCAAAGAAAAATTCTACTGAGCCTGCCTACGTGGCGCTTATGTTATTATAACATAAGCTGTTACCGAGTGTCACTGCTTTCCAACCTAGTAGAGTGTCAAATACATGGCAATCCTGAAATTTAAGCCCATGTTCTGTGGAAAGATGTTTCAGCACATTACTAGTGTTTCCACCTTGAGTTGAAATTTCCATTTTGCAGACATTACAGTTTTCCCACAGGTTGAGAATTTACTTGTGGTGGTGGGTGGTGGCCAGCGTGACTGTTGTGCGTGCGGAGACTGACTGTAAAAGAGAGTGTAACCCAGGTTATTTTCTGGAGTTACAATTACAAACACCATACATGCAGGCAATGGCAAGTTTCTAGCGTCATCGATGCTGGAAACTTCCCATCGCCTGCATTGACAAAAAGGAATTGATAAGCTCGGAGGCATATGATTCCCATGGTTTGGACAATTTGGAAGCGGTTCTCTAGTTTCTTTCTCAATTACCATTCTAATTGAGACTAGTAGCATCCAGGACAGACTTCCACAGTGGATATGTCAGATCTGAACGGGGTTTTGTACAATGTGTTTTTGTACTATATACAATGTCCTGTATATCATTGCTGTGTCATTGAATCTACACGTTTCCTAGAAAAAATTCTCAAAGAAACATATCCAGATATTACAAGATTTAGTGACGATTTAAAGTCCTCACTCAACCTAAGAGACATGTCTTTGGAATGTGGGAGGAAACCAGAACCCCTGGAGAAAACCCACGCAGACATGGGGAGAACATGCAAACTCCACACAGAAAAGACCAGGAGCCGGTTGCACCAGCTTTCGAGGGCAATAATTCAAACCCAGGATCTTCTTCTGTGAGGCCACAATGCTATTCATTGAGCCACCATGCTGCCCATATGGAGAACTACAAATACTTTTATAGCAAGACACCTGAGATCAAATTCTCAGCTGGTCTGCTATGAAAGCATTCGTAATAAGTCTTTACTCCACTACGTTGTCCGCGTAACAGCAGGAGCAGAATGTCCTCTTCATCCAAGAGAAGAAGCGTTTGAAGCAGTTCTTCCTCTTCTCCCTCTTCTTCTTCTGGTCCTCGCTGTCATCTGAAAATCAGAAGGACAAGAAATACATCAACCATCCTCAGAATACAACAAAAATGTGGAATTTCAATACAGTACGGAAAAGAGTTAAGATGAGTTTTTCTCACCAGGGGTGGTGGTAGGGAGCTCTGCGTTGTCCGGGTCTATCCTGGTGTTCAGAGCAGAAGCAGGAGTTGCAGCCACGTGGGAACTAAACGTATAAATGCACACTGAGTTAGTAAGTTAGTCCTTTTAAGGGCACAATCGCTTTCTTCTGTTGAAGGCATGAGTGTCACAATCAGAATAAAAAACCTCACCTCATTTCAGCATCCTCTTTAGGTGTCTCCTCCAGGGGGATTCTGTTCATGGGGGCTGCAGGCCGAACCATGATGACACCCGGTGGCAGTGATTCATCTGAGCTGTTGAATTAAGACAGATACAATTAATCACACGCACTATATGTAGCAGCCTATGGCCGGGGGAATCCAGTATTTTTCTTTTAAGACTAATAAATGATGTTCTTAATCATGAAACCAATCAATAGCATTGACTCAGTGGAAACAGGACCCCATCACCTCCATCTTAGTTGATGAAGGATGAGTTAACACTTACCTGTCATCGACCTGGGTCGTCTGGTTGGTCCTGGTCTGGCTGCTGCTGCTCGGTTCAGGATCAGAGCTAGCAAAAGAGAAACTCACACTGTTACGTTTATATCAAAAAGACACAGTATGAAAATATGCAAATCAGCCAATGTACAAAGGATTCATTTATCACTTGCTGTGCCTACTAACGTCTGATAAAAACACACGCTTACCAGGAGCTGAGGTGGGAGCTGCTGTTGAGGTAGCTCTTGGTAATGAAGGGATGGTTGAGAATACCAGCGGGGGTGATTCTCTCATTTCCATCCCACTGGAGCATGGCCTTCAACAGCTCAATACATTCCCTCCTCTCATCCGCCTCTTCCAGGTTGTCCATCTCCAGACGCATCTAGTTTAGGAAACAGTTGGAGAGTACAACAGTGGTCAAGTCATCTTCCTAAATTATGAAAAGACAATGACTGAAAGTCAGTGTTCAGCAGCTAGCTACCGCTTCCTTAACCACCTACCGTTTTCGTTTCATCCAGAGAGCGGAAGGTGTACAACCTGTTGTCCGTGGAGTAATTTCTTGGACCCCAATACTCCTCACTTGTCTAAATAAGGGTAAAAGCATTTA
>NW_024401515.1:0-2000 GCF_016859285.1 Xiphias gladius
ATCCATGCTTTTATCTCTTCCTGTATGGACTTTTGTAATTCACTTTATGCAGGGTTCAGCTATAAGGCAATCCCCTACCTTCAGTAAATCCAAAATACTCCCCGTATAGGTTATTAACTAATGCCAAGAGATGAGAACATGTTATACCTGATTTTGCCTTTTTCCACTGATTTCAGGCTTTACAAGGTCAGACTCATGATACTTTTATATTCCTGTTACTGTAAATGAACAATTAGAGAGTTTGCTAAAGTTCCTATTAGAGACGTGTTTTTTTATGTGACCAATTGAGACTAAGAAGGAGTAAAACCAAAGAAACCAGAAGAAAGGTATTTTGCTTGTGTATGATGTCTACATCCCTCTGCAATATAGTATTCCCTCTTTTTTTTAATTCTCAGTTGTGCCATGGTCAGCAAATCCTGTTTTCATGATTATGACTAAGGTATGTCTATAACCATGACTAGTAGTTACACTGCAATTAGTGCCACTTGGCCCACTGATGTTATTAGCCTGACAGGGCAGACATCCAGCCATCAGGAGAGAAGCCTTGTCTGAGATAAAATACCACTGGACGCCATTAACACTTGAGTTAAGTTATTTTTATGTCTACTAGGTTTAGTCTAAATGTTATTACAAGCTTTTAGAATCATAATCATTTTAACCTTTTGAACTCGACCTAGAGCTGCTAATGAGTTCATCATTACAAACTTATGTTGTGCAGCCAAACTTGTCTGGTCTTGCGCAGACCTTTATAATTGTTTTATATTTTGTTGAAGAGACCACATGACATTTACAATATTTCTACCTGGTGCCATAGCATTTTAGGATGATATATTTTTCTCAATCTGAGCATTGTGTACCTTCAGTAATGTGTTGGAACAAGCAGAGTATATGATGCTGTCTATAGTGTGAAAAATGTTTCACAGGAAGAGGTGTAAATCTGTTCAAATTCTACCATGTTATACAACCTTTTTTTCAATTTAGGGAGTTGTAAACAGATTATTGAGCCTAAATACTGAATTTAAGCAATAACTGAATCAGCAATACCCAGTCTATAGACAACAAACCACAACACCGTGAATAAACATATATTTCTTTAACAGATAAATGATTGAAATTGTACATTTTGAAGACAATTAATTTTATTCATTTTAGTTTCTTACTAAAATCATCTCTACAAATTATAACACTCTTTACTGTTGAAATTTATAGCCATTTTATACTGTAAGCTACTATCCAAGATTGAAAACAGCTCAGTGAATTGAAGCTTCTGGCCCATGTGACAGATGAATGTCACCAATGAATAAGCTGCTGTCTGGACACTCTTGATGAATCCAGTTGTGACAGCAATCACATTTAATCCAGTCTCCTCACCTCAAACTGAACTCTGCTCCTGTAGACTATGCAACTTCAAAGCTCCACTTATCAGTATTTTTCTATTAACCTCCAATCAAATTACTCTGTGTAATGTCAAAGGGGTTGTAGTGATGAACCAAAAGACAGTTATCACCCAACTCTACAACTCCATTAAGCCTTTTAGCCTCTTTTAGCTCAGTTTTGGTTTTATTGTACATTCACTATATGATTTGGTCTAAGTGCTCTCATTGACTCCAGCAGCAACAGAAAGCTTGGTATATACACTGTATACTACCAGTTCAGCACCAAATAGCAGAAACATAAAATTGGTGACTAAAAAGCAAAGAAAGTGGAAAATCTATCAGCTAAAGAGACATTATTTTTCTTAGAAGTTGAAACACACTTGAAAGGAGAGTGAATGTTGGACTTACATTCACTAGTTGGACTGAAACATGACTGCAAATGAATGGTATTGTTGATCCAGTTCTGCTTGATGTGTAAACAGGTATGTTTTTTTAGCA
Organism: Xiphias gladius; assembly: GCF_016859285.1. Classification (NCBI taxonomy): domain Eukaryota; kingdom Metazoa; phylum Chordata; class Actinopteri; order Istiophoriformes; family Xiphiidae; genus Xiphias; species Xiphias gladius. The sequence continues at coordinate 1,875 of NW_024401515.1, forward strand.
AACATGTGAGCTGTAAAATTTTGCCCCTGTGAGCCAAAAACAGGATGAATGCAGTTTTAAAAGACTGTACCATAGAAACCAGTCTAATCATTTCAAAAATGTGTTGAGTGATTTTTGATTCTGTTA
>NW_024401518.1:0-2000 GCF_016859285.1 Xiphias gladius
CGATTCCCTTCCCAAAGCTGTTGAATGTCACTGGTATGTGCTGATTAGAATCCCAACCAGCCCTTCTTTTCATTGCTTGTTTCTGTGGAAAGGGGTTGGGGGGGGTCGGGTGTTGAATGGAGCACCACAAAGCATGCCTTTTCATGAGAATGAATCCCCCTTTCGCCAAAGATCTCACCCACGGACCGGGGAAGCAAAGACCTGGAACTAATTACACTAACGAGTTCACCCAGATCCCTGTAATAGTGAGTGAGTGGAATCATCAACAACCATTTAAACCACACGGATGTACGTGCACTCAGACACACAGCGCTAAATAAATCAAATCAAAGAGATGAAGGATGGTTCCCTTGCTGCCCCTGTCCTGCACTGATCAGATTCCCCACTGCTTGAAGAAACATACAGCTATGTGCCTGAAACAACTCTCCCTTTGGCATTTCATTGCCTCTTCTCCCATCCTTGTGTTTGTGGTTACCAGAGCACAACAACTACATTCTGCACAAATACCATAATATGCTCATGGCTCAGCAAATGCATATGGGAGACTGAAATTCAACTTGTGAAAGAAAAAAAAGAAAAAAAAAAGAAGAACCTGAATGGAGGAGGAATTTAAATCTCAGTGCATCCAGAGATTGGAGACATTACGTTGGCATTCAGGCGCTGCCAGGCACAGGGCCTGTGCCAACCAAACGCTCCGAGCGAGTCCAACAATAAGCACAGAGCAGGCAGCAGTGAAGCAGTGAAGCAGCTCAGGCTGCGGGGATCTGTCACAGAATGGGGAGCAGGACTCAATCCAAGGTTAACAACGAAAGTGCCTTGTTTATGGACCTATATGGGCCAGAACATAACAACAACAGGGTTGTAAACAGAGACTGATGGAGAGCCTAATGGACAGCGGCACTCCCCCGTGGGACAGTGCTGGGGGGAGTGGACAGCTGGAGACGGAGCAAACTACAGTGTGTCTGCTCCAGGGAGGAGCATCAATTCAGAACTCTCCGGCCATGCCTTTAGTCACAGAATCGTTCACCAATACAACTCATAAGGTCATAAAAAGGCAGCAGCCTGGTGCTTCACCAGCTATCCTCCCAGTGACGTACACATGCGCTGCCTATAACCCGAGCAGAACTCCCCGAGTCTTCCCTCTTCACTCCCAATTCGGCTGATTTTGTCGCACAGTGCAATGTTATAACACGAGAGCGACACAAATGCAGCCAAGAGCCACAGGGGACAGCGGCGGGAGCCCCTTCGGTTTGGCAACGACCTCCTGCGCGCATCCACACCCATGTGCACGTTGACCTACAAATGCGTCTCACACAAGCACCTGCAAAGAGGCTCCCCAGCGAGGCTTCACCGAGACGAGTCCCGTCACTGCCCCCACGTCGGCAACATTTGCAAGAGCCCGCATCTAGGTCCGCACATCGCCCGGCCTGACAGTTTTCAGTTTCTTATGTAACATTTTACGGAGCGCTGTGTAGGGGAGCCAAGCAGCCCGTGCACGGACTCACCGTAAAGGGTACGGAGGCTGGGGTTCGCCGCGACTTACTGGGGACTTTATCCTGTCTGCCTCAAGCCCGGCCGTCCAGCATGGCAAGGCTTTGCTCGAAGTGAAGCGTGTGCGCCTTGACTCGCCCGTCTGCAGCAGCGCAGAGAGATGAACGGAACAGCGCTTTATGATCCCTTCCCCTCTCAGTCCCACGGATGGAATTTACGGCAGGAGCAGAGACTTCTCCAAGAGCCGCGGACAGCTCCGGTGCTGAAATCTTTTCTCTTCTCCCCACCCTCCGTCCTTCCCTGAACTACTCCCCACGCAGCTCGCTGGCAGCTGAGGCAGCGGGAGACCTCGGTGCGGATCCACAGCCAGACGGCCACTGAAGTTAAACCACGAGATTTTTGACCATCATATATGCAGCCCCCTCCCCCTCCCGAGAGCCCTGTGAGTTAGTACGTCGTGATGATTCCGGTTAACAACTTGCGCGCTCCTCTGTCTTGAACCTGGCGCG
>NW_024401519.1:0-3000 GCF_016859285.1 Xiphias gladius
TAACACCAAATCCTCAAGCCAGCTGAGCACACTGAAGCATCAGTGTAACCAACAGAATCGCTGGTTTTTTGCGTTGGAGCACCTCTCACTGGTGACTGAAAGGCCACAAAAGCCACACAAAAAATGAGAATGCATTAACTTTGCTGCAGATAAGTGTTTACTGAGCTGTTAAAGGCCCTTTCACGAATATTTAGTAGCTTTCTTGCAGAGAGTTAGAGGAGAATATGGATAACACTCTATCTGTTCATTAAATATGGACAGTTATGAGAGATAAAACTTGTATCCCCTCCTGTAGAGACTCCAGAAACTCCCTGCCCCCACCCAAGAAAAAAAGCCAGCACACAATCCCCCTTAAAAACATTACATGTTGCTTTTACACTTCAGTTTTCGTACAGATTAAACCAATGACATATTACGTGTTAATCAGTGAGTTTAAGAGGTGCTGGCAGGCAGACTTTTGTTTGACCCAGCCTAGCTGTTTCCAGCCATTTCTAGTCTTTGTGCTAAGCTAAGCTAACAAACTGTTGGCTCTACCTTCATATTTTATGAGCGTGGTACCAACTTTCTCATCTAAATATTGCCAAGAGAGCGAATAAGTGTATTACTCAAAATGTCAAACAATTCCATTACCAACTGCGGTCATATAAGCCTGGTTTTGCACTAAACACACTAAGTCAAGGTGTTATGAATGCAATCACTTAGCTTGATAAAAAAAAAAAAACTACACGGTGACTGTGCATCTTTGAATTTAACAAAACAATTCAAATCAGCAAGGTGATTTCATAAGTTTCACCTCTAGTTCCCAGGGCTCAGGATTTATTAATTTGTTTGAAATCCTAAAAGCTTCTACAGAAGGAAGCTGAGGAAGTGACATGCCCCCAGGTGCAGAGCTCTGTTGTGTTCCAATATTGTCTTATTTTGGATGAAATCTTATTGTGGGATAAAATGAGCCCTAGCTACTAGAAAGCCCAAAATTAATGAAACTTTAAATACCACATACAAATAAGAGATGATACTCCTGTACCGTCCCAAAATACACATACGAACATGATACTTTTTCTTAATCCCACATTTTAAGAAAAACATGCTTTTTTACCATGTGTAATAAGGCTTGTCCAGTAAATTAACATATGACATATAGGATGTTAACACATCAGAACATTTCATGATTCACTCACCATTCTCAGGTTTCTTTCTATATGCTTAGCTTCTCATCCAATATACGTTTATACACTAGTCTCATATTTCATTCCAAACACACTCCTGTTTTCATCTGTTTTCTCATGGATTATTCATGAGTTATTGTCAATTTATAGATACACCATGTTCACCTCTTCTATGGCGATTGTATTTCTTCACTGCATTTAGGAAGTCGCCTTTGTCTTTCAGAGTTATGGAAAACCTGTGCTTCAGCGTGACACTTGTCCCTGACACTATGACCTCAGTAACTGTATAAGGTTTTCCACATAATGTGTTGCTTGGTTGTCAAACATGCTCTTATATTATGTACTTTGACATGAACGAGGCTGAATATGTTACTGGACACGGAAGGAACAAACATCATTTTAATTCTATTTGGTCTGACAACTAAAGAGAATAAGGCAAGTATTCCATATCCCTTCCATGCGATTCTGGAGACATTGTTCTTGCTGATTAAAAAAAAAAAGACATATTGCACTGGTTTTGTCCAAACACTGCATTGGTTTTCATGAATTTCCTGAGATTGATAAGCATAAGTCTATTATACTTGCAAGTAATTGTAATCATGTACAGTATATCATTTAAGACAGCTAGGAGACATTTAGCAGAAATATATACACGTTCACCCAACCAAATATAAAACATGGACGACAGTAGCTTAAATACCAATCCAAATATTTATAAACCTGTTATATAATTTATGCACTGTTTTATATGCAGGTTATGGAAAATGCTAACTCTTTAATATGACCTTCAATTGGATATGAACTTACAGTGCATTCTTAAAGTATCTGAATACCCCTTCACTTTTTTCACATTTTGTTATGTTGCAGCCTTATGCTAAAAGTGTTTAAATTCATTTTCTCCCTCATCAGTCTACACTGAATACCCCACAATGACAAAGGGAAAACAAAGTATTAGAAATTTTTTAATGAAGAGAAATCGGAGGCACCTGAGCTAAATTTCAATGGTCAATGTAAAGGGTCTAAATATTGATGTCAGTATGTTATTTAAGTTTTTCCTTTTTAATAAATTCGCAAAAAAATTTCCAAAACTATGTTTTCGCTTTGTCATTGTGGGGTATTGAGTGTAGACTGATGAGGGAAAAAATGAATTTAAACACTTTTAGCATAAGACTGCAACATAACAAAATGTGAGAAAATTGAAGGGGTCTAAATAATTTCCAAAATACTCCACTGTATGTATGTTCGCTATGAGTTGTTATAAATATTTGTCTTTTTTTCCTGATGCAATTACTCATTTGAACATTTGCTAAACCCCTCCCCTGAACAGCTGTTGTCCAGTCATACTTAACATCCGTAACTGAGCACAGCAGGCCTGTCAAGCTTTCGATTTCCCCACATGCTGAATCAGTGTACATGGGACTGTAGTGGGAGCACTGGGAGGATGGCGTCTTTTTTTTATCCTGTTAAAAAACACAACACCAAAACTGAAAGAATGCATGGCGGCCATTTTACCATGGTCCGAAACCCGTATGTTCTTGCAAGTCCAGGAGTCAGCGAAAACGTTGAATAACGGTCTGCTTGAAGATAGATTACAACATCACGGCAGGTTAAATCTCAGCCCAGTCCATTACCGACTTGATGTTCTATTCCTACTTATGTGACACTAACTAGCGTTATGACACAATATTATCCAAACTTTTTCTACCGATGCCCACTTAAAACGGCCTTGTGGCTTTATCACAGGGTGTAACCAGTAACAACAATATATCCACCTGTATTCTAGCTCTTAAACTAAAATGATAGCACATATAAACATAACTTTAGTTCACCTATA
>NW_024401520.1:0-4000 GCF_016859285.1 Xiphias gladius
TCTTGATTGGCCGGGACCTCCGGGACCCAGTAGTTCCCCAAATAATGCCAATAGCAAAGATGCTTCCTCGGCAGCCAATTATTTCACGCAGAAATGCAAAACGTAACAGGAGGCTGATTTGGAGAACGGATGTGCGGCTTGAAGGTTTGAACCCCATTTGAATCACATTTTGGCATGGGGGGGGGTATGTTTTCAAGGGAAGCCTGGAGTCACAATTTAACAGATGTGTGACATGAAGGCATCTAATGCATATAGAGCTGCATCTGCACTCTACAGATTAAATATAGTGCTGTAATGCTGAGAATAGACCAGGATAAATATGAAAATTATAGTTATAAAATATATCATTTCATAAAAATCAAGATTTCAAGCCACTTTTTTTGTTTATTTGGTGAATGATCTTCACTGCAATAACCCAATCATCATAATTGACTGTTGAAAACAGCTTATATTGTTCTCAAATGTTTTCCACATAATTGGTGAAGTGTTTCCACTTTTATTTGGAAATCTTAACCCCAAACAACCCTCCCCTTAAGCACCAGAAAATATCTTGTACTGTGTCCTGAATGTCATCCACCATCTTGCTTTTGGTCCAGTCCAAGCAATAAAGAGCCTATTTGTGCTAATGGTGGTTATTTTATCCTTAATTGACCCTGTTTAGCTTTAAATGTGCCAGCACTTCCACTCACCACAATGAAGGCAGATGGGACGTGGTAAACTATTGAGTTATTTTTGATTTGACAATCACTATTCTTGGGACATTTGTTATAATCACCCATAAATCTTATGGACAATGGCCAGATATATTAACAGAATATCTCTTTTAAAAACAAACTATGCCATTTCAGACATATTTTTTGACATTAAGTAATATTATCACTTCATAGTGAGTTAAACATGAGTATCTCTCACATATGTAGGGCTGCAATTATTTTTCGTCATAGTTTACGATTTTTTTTTTTCCATTAATCATATCTTGGAATAAAAGACAATGCACTGCTCTGGTCCACTAGTTACCTTACAGATAGACATCAGTTTGTATCCTATAATGGAACGAGTTCTCCTTTTCTTCCCATACTCTGTGGTGTACCACAGGGCTCAGGTCTTGGGCCCCCTGTTATTTTTGATATATATCAATGACCTTCCCAACGTCTCAGACAAGCTGTCAAAAAGTTTATTCGCGGATGACACAAGTGTCTCCCATTCGCATAAAGATCCTTTCCCCATCATAAAGGTGTTCAATGAAGAACTTAGTAAACTGTCTATTAGGTTTAAGTCCAAAAAATGATCACCTAATGTTAAAAAAACAAGCTTAATCTTTTTTGGTCCTAAATTGTGGAATTTTAACTCCTCGTCTAAAATTGTAATCCATAACATCCCCATAACTTATGTGTGTTCTATACGGTTCCTTGGCATTCTACTTGATGAATCCTTATCATGGAAACCTCATATCATGGACACAACCGCGAAAATCAAGAGTATTGGTATACTAGGGAAAACATGTCACTTGATTAGCACTGAGGTAGCCACTACTCTATATTATGCTATGGTTTACTCATATATCAGTTATTTTAATATAGTCTGGGCTAGTACTCATCAGACCAAACTGGAGCCCATATACCATCTTTAGAAATTAGCTTGTAGTATAATAACTTGTGTACATCAAAGACATTCCTCTCAGCCTCTATTTCTTCATGTAGTTCTTCAGATTGGTCTATTTGTTCATAGTTCCTTAAAAAGAGCCCTTTCTTTATTTCACATTATATTTGCATACAGTTATCAGTCCCATTAATACTCCACATGTAGCTCCTGTCTTTTTTGTGTGTATATTCTTCGTTATCTTTTGTATCTTAAGAAAAATACAAGTTAAGTACTATGCTAAACTATGTCTAAGTTTTCTACTCTGTCTATACTTTGTTATAGATATATTCAAATTGTGTATTCTAGTATTCAAGGAAACCACTTTTCAAGCCCTTGGAGGGTTTTTAGGCAATTCTCCCTCACATTCACCTGAAAATTATATATTGTATCTTTAAAAAAAAACACTTGTATGTGTAAATAAAGAATTACAACGAATTCTTGAATTCTGAATTCCAGTATTGCTTAAATGAAATGGAAGTATTGTCAGTATTTCAAAACAAATGGTGCCGACCCACGGAAGCTAGATGCCCGTCTAAGAAGTTTCTTTAGTTACAGGCCTGTAACCTCTGCTTCATATGCTTTGCAACGCACACAGTTCTTTCCAGCTTCCAGACTCACATGAAATTGATTTAAAGTACATATAGCGACATGTTTGTGCAGAATAAAATAATAATCCTCTACAAGAATAATAGTAAAACCTGAAATCCATCTATATATCAGCATGTTTTAATACAGTCATGTCTAAAAAATGGAAAATCCATCCATAGAGTATATTAGAGGATAAATATATTGCTACTTGTACATCGTATATAAAAATCCAAGCACAATACAGTACATACGTAGATAAGATACAGCTCACAATGGTAAAAACTGAGTCAATATCATCAAAGCAGTTTGAACGGCAGGATCTCCAGTGCCTGTCAACAGCAGGGTGTATGGTTAATGTATGAACAACTGTATGCACCATGTCCCACTGGTTCCACAGCCTGCAGGTTCAAATGGAAGCCCGTGCATTATTGATGGAGACCTAAGTGCACACTGACCCATGGGTCTTGAGGTGCTTGGCCTCTTTTCACAGCAGGAGCAAAGAGGAAGCAATGGTCATCCACAGAATGTCACAGAGGAAACCTGACCCCTCACCTGCCTGCCGTTGACACTTTTTCCCTGTAGTCACCTCTGTGCAGCAAGACAAATAAGATATGGATTCTTCTCTTTTGTTTTGGCTAAATTGTGTGAGGCTACTACAAACTTCTTGCTCAATCAACACATTAACAGAAATAAGCACGTAACCTTGAAAAATACATTAAATATTTTAAGTAAACTCCTTTCTTTACATTTACAGTGTGAAGGTGTATTTCCTGGACTTTCACACAAGCAGCACATCTGTTGTTCTGATTTTTTCTCTGCATCTATATTAAAAAACCCAAAAACCTTGTGCACTTTGAAGTGAAATTGAGTCAAAGGCTTTAAGAGGAGAGGAAAGGTTGCTATAACTCATTATTTAAATTACATTTTTTTTCTTTTTCCTTTCTTTTTCTTTTTCTTTTTCCTTTCTTTTTTCTTTTTTTTTTTCTTTTTGACAGAAATGGGCTCTAAATGAAGAAAATGGCAGAGGAAAAGCCAAGCTTGGAACGTTTTTAAGAGAAGAATTAGGCTGGGAAAGCAAATAGCATTGGTCTCAGTGCCTCTTTCAGAATAGCTTTAACCGTCTCATTGGAGCAGTCGGCCACTATTAACAGTCCATTCACAGTCCAGTTGCATTCTTAATAGCATTCCCACGGATTTGGAGTTGGATTTTGGAGCACTGCAATCATTGCCTTTTCAGCACTGAATTACTTTTCCTGTGGAATGAGAACAATGGAACCTGAGTGGCATCTGACTGGTCTCTCCAAGTGACCAGTAATTGTGCCTTTCTCTTTATGTTCTGCCACTTGCTCTTTTTCTTTGGTGAAGGAATTTCACTGCAAGTCCACCAATTAGAGAAATTACCTCTTATTCGGTTGGTTCAATAGTCATGTTTCAAACCCCTCACTAATCATATCCTATTCATCAAATATGGTGGAAGCACTGGTAGATAATGTTTTGAAACCACAGAATATACAGTAGACAACACATGGATGCAGCTTCGCTGAAATCACCATGGTTTCTGAAAACAAATGTGCATACTATGTTATGCAAGTAATGCCAAGAGCTTAATACACTGTACGTTCAGTTATATCTTTTAGAAACAAGAAGAAACAAGACCAAGAGATTAATGTTGAAGAAAACCCTATAGACTTATGTTTAAATTTAAATAATATATCTCTGGACACTCACAGATGCTTTCTGTATATTTAAGCATGCAAAAAGAAGTAATCTT
>NW_024401521.1:0-5000 GCF_016859285.1 Xiphias gladius
AAAACAGCCCCGAGCACGAGTCTGTCTTATTCAAATCCTGGTAACCCTTCACACCAAAACAGCAGTTTACCGACACACCCCCACAGTGCACCTTCCCTCCCAGTTCAGAGCACTCTTGTTTATGACAAGTCACCAAAATACAAAGAGGCAGGAGGCAAATCAATTCCCTCTGTGCACAGGATAAAAATCCCACCTCGTCAGCACAAAGAGTAATCCTAGTGGCATGAAATATTTCCCTGTATCATATGGGCCTTTATTTACACTTTCTTCAACATTATTTAACAATGTCTAAAATGGAGGCACACACAAACGTTCAACTTTACATCCATGCCGGCACCTGCACTGTTGCACAGACCTGATCATTTTATGTAATGAGGTTACATCATTGATCTTTCATCCTGCATTAATCACTTTCTGATTTGTCTGAGTCGCATTCCTGTTCCTCAGTGTCTCATTAAATGTCGGTGCCTGTTCCGGACCGGCTGAAAGCTCTGACAACAAGCTGGGCACAGTGGGAGAGGAGCTTAGCCATAGGCTGTATATCTTGATCCAGCGTCTAAGGCCATATATGAAGGAAGAAGCCAGCACAAGCAGCCCCCAACTGTCCCTCCTCTTCCTCAAAAGACACCGGTCCTTTCCAGTTGTCCTGCCATATTCTCCTTTATTTTGAAAGCTCACACATTATTTAGATGTCTAAGCGATCCACTGCAGCACCTTCAACAAACCTTCTCTTATTCTATGCAGCCTGAAACTAACACTACAACCAAGTGAGAAAAAAAACATTGTGGCAGAGGTTGTTTTTTTTTCCCACTGCAAGCCAACCACACTTTACAAACATCACACCTGTACTGCATAAATCCGGTCTGACATGTCATGAAAGTGAAACCTGATCCTAATTAGCTGCCACTAATCAAACATTCAACCCAGTCACATAACATTTAATCAATCAAAGCATGGCCACACTGGAGTACAGTGTCTGTCAAAGGTGGTTGTGCACAGAAATGCGAAGACACGTTCATGCGGTAACCTAATTTTCTCACTCCTGGTCTAGTTATGAGCTTCAGAGGGTTGAGAGCGTATACTTACAATGACCATATGGCAGACATGCCCACGGCAGAGCTCAGAGTAGGAGGCATACTGCATGTAGATGACCCAGCTGGCGATGAGGATGCCCAGCCATGCCAGGAGGAGGTACTTCACCTTAATGGCCGGGAGACGACTCTTTGGAGGGTTGGAGAGGAGGGGATGGATGAGCGGGGGAAGAGAAAAACACAGTAAACCAAGAAGACTTGACAGCTGATCATAAAAGCAGACCTACAACAGAACGCCACAATGGCTGAAAGAACAGCTGGTTACTTGACCTTAGGATACAGCCAATATAGCTGATGTGCAGCGGTGGAAAAAGTATTCTTCACTTAAGTAAAGGTACCAATACATTAATGTGGAAAAGGCAAAAGTCCTGCTTTCTGAATCTCATTTAAGTAAAAGTACTATGATTATTATCAGCAAAAAGGAACTTAAAGTATTAAGAGTACGGTAAAAGTACTCGAGCTGCAGAAAAAAATGGCCCCTGTGACTGATAGTACTGACGCATCAATGCGTAAGCAGTATTTTAATGTTTCAGCTTGTTGTGGTGAAGCCAGCTTTAACTATGTCTTATTCAGTCACTCTGGTCGTTCCCAACCTTGGGGTCGGGGCCCCCTCCTCACAAAATACAGTACATAAATCTGAGAGGTTGTGAGTTTATTAATGGGAGAGGAAAAAAAGAAAAGAAAAAAGGTCTGCAACACAAATTTGTATTCTTTTTCTGGACTTTTCTTTAGTCTTTGGGTTTTTTTGTGAAATATTGGATTAATTTACCTCTTTAGGCCTCAAACAATTATCTAAATGAAACCATCTGAGAAGTTTAGAGGAAAAATGGGTCTTTGGTAGAACTGCTAACAACCAACAGACATCTGAAATGTGATGAACCCCAACCAGACACTCATTCTTTCGTGAGTGGTCACAAGCAAAAAAAAGGGTTGGGACCTCCTGTTTTCATTTATATACGTGCATTGTATTTTACAAGTGTATTATTTGCTGTTCCTCTGAAAAACAGCTAGTAACTACAGCTGTTAAGCAACTGTAGCTGAGTCCAACGTATCCTACAATATTTCCCTTGGACATTTAGTGGAGTAAAAGTAATAGGGAGTGGTGGAAGAAGTAAACATGTCATTACCACAAATGCACAAATTCTCTGTCACAAATACAAATTCCTGCATTTAAATTTCTACTTAAGTCAAAGCAAACAAGCATCAACACCAAAATGCACTTAAGAATCAAGAGTGAGAGTAATCATTTGCAGCATGTCCCCTTTCTGCAGAGTGTGTTATAAGTATAGCTATAAGTATAGCTGTCAAATGTAGTGGAGTAAAAATTTAGAATATTTCACCACGAAATTTGGTGGAATAGAAGTGTAAAGTAGTATATAATTGAACTACTCAAAGAAAAAAAAACAAAAAGTACAAGTACATCAAATCGCACACTTGCCTTACCTGAGTAAAAGCACCGATTTCGTCTTCCACCTCTGAGGCCTTCAAAATAACTAAATGAGCAGCTGGTCAACTGACCTCAAGATAGAACCGACATAGTTATATGATGATGTGTAGCTACCAAGTGTGGCGTTGCATGTGGACTTGACGCAGAAGCCACCGACGCAGGTACCGTCAGGGTGCCGGCGCTTCGACGCGCACGCGGCTACGTGCCGGCGCGGACCCCTGTGGCGCGCGACAACAAAAGCGGACCGACACCACGCTGGTCTAGACGTACCTGCAGGCCTTTGGACAGCGGGCAGAACAGCGCCAGGTGGACAAGTCTCCGCAAAGCCCTCGGCATCATGGGCGGCTCTGTCGGGGAGGCGGCGGGGCTGGAAAGCGATCACATCCTCGGAGCAGACCTACGCCGTGCGTCGCAAATAAGCAAAGCCCGCGTCTAAGGATCGAGCGCGGCATATGCCACGCAGCTTCGTCCGGCTTGTCTTTTGCTGCACCGACGGACACGGGGCTGACGAAACAGGCGATCGCTACAGAATGGCTTCGCAGGTCCAATTTTCTCAAAGGCAAATCATTCTCCGGAGGGGAAACAGCAACAAAAAACAAAACAAAAAAACAAAACCCCAAAAAACGATCAAGAGTGAGTCCTCGAAATTGAGCGATTTCGGATTTGAGATCCACATGGGCCGGAAAATCTCCGTTACAGGCCAGAATAAATACCTCCTTCTAAATATTCCCTCCTCGGCGTCCAGCCGCAATCACCAGCAAAGCAGCCAAATGAATGCAAAGGCCGCGTCTTCGTTGTCCCATCAGATGAAAGTGGACATAATTGTGACACCGACGTAGCCGGTGGGTCTCCACGATGAGCAAACAACCTCTGCTTCTCGGCGTCGCATCGCTGCGAGTCTTTAAAGGGAAAGCTGCGGGATCACAGCTGTGACATATATATATATATATATATATATATATATATATATATATATATATATATATATATATATATATATACATTTATACCGCCTCTCCTGTGTGCTTCCTGTCCCTCTTCCTGTGAGCAGAAAACACAGGTCAACAGCACACCCTACCTTACATATTTAACCCCTGTTAATATAAATATACGGCCAAAATTGTTGAAAGAATAAACAGGTCACAGAAAAATGTTACTGTTTTTAAAATTACAAATCAAAATAGAATTAAAATGTGGTACAGACTTTTTCTTAAAATCAGTCATTAAAAGTAGAACATATATTTATACACTTATATGTGTGTGTGTGTATGTACATAATTTGCATTTGCATCTACACATCTTTGGACCGCATATTGAGAGTTCCCATGAACAGCTACCATATGCAAATTCAACGCTTGGAATCAACTCCAGACCTTTTATCTGCTTCATTTTTCATGAAATAATGTGGGAACAGGCTGCACCTGGCCATGAAACTGATTGTCAGTAAATTGTTGAATTACTTTTAATTCAATATTTTTGTTAAACATCTTGAGTTAAAGCTGAAAGTCTACACGTCCATCACATCTGAATTGCTTTGTTTCAAATCCATTATAGTGGTGTAAAGTGGCAAAGTTACAGAAATTGTGTCGCTGTCCAAACACTTATGGGCCTAACTATGTATATAATCTACAGAAGCTGAACACACTTGTGGCAATCTCTTTATAATCAGTTGAATAAAGTGAATTATTGAGATCTAAAATTGTTATGAAAGTTCACCACTGTTGCAGAAGTTCCCACAAATGTCTTGCACTTGCAGGGTGCTTTCGTTTCACCTTCCATCCAGTTTATCCCAAACCAGCTCCATGGGGTTTAGGTCTGGAGACTGTGCTGGTCTTCCATCATGTGAAGTGACCGCCTAGTTTATTTCCTCTAAGGTTCAGGGTCATTATCTTGCTGTCTTTTTGTAAAACACTTTTTAACATTGTTAAGAAAAGTGCTATATAATAAAGTTTATTATAATTATTATAATTATTATTATATTCATTGTTAAGTAACGGTTGCTAAGTAACAGTCGCTGTTAGGGGGCGGGGCTTAATGTAAAGTCAGTTCCTTTGATCTGTGACGTCAGGTTGTAAAATGCCGTTGGTGTGCAAATGACGTCATCGATGACGTCACATGAATGTATAAATACGGGCTGTGCATCCGGCCAACACATTCAGCTAGTCGTAACTTCTACCAGTGTTAAACTGATAGACCCGTACCTGAAAACTGAGCCAAAGAGTTCATAAAATACAAAGCGTCACCATGGATAGAAGAGTATCATCAAAAACAATGGAGGAACTGGGGATTACAGCCGATACTGTTCGCCCGCTGATTGAATCATTTTTGACAAGAATTAGAGTAGCGCAGTGGAGAGGGTTAAAATTAGGTTTCCCTGATGACGCCACGAAGGTCATGTTGGCAGAGCTGCTTTTGGACATAATAGCAACCGTTTCAAGAGCCTTGTCAACAGCTCTAATGAG
>NW_024401522.1:0-5000 GCF_016859285.1 Xiphias gladius
AAATGACGTCATCGATGACATCACATGAATGTATAAATACGGGCTGTGCATCCGCCAACACATTCAGCTAGTCGTAACTTCTACCAGTGTTAAACTGATAGACCCGTACCTGAAAACTGAGCCAAAGAGTTCATAAAATACAAAGCGTCACCATGGATAGAAGAGTATCATCAAACACAATGGAGGAACTGGGGATTACAGTCGATACTGTTCGCCCGCTGATTGAATCCTTTTTTACAAGGATGAGAGCAGAGCAGTGGAGAAGGGTAAACTCAGGTGCCCATGATGACGCCACGAAAGTCATGTTGGCAGAGCTGCTTTTGGACATAATAGCAACCGTTTCAAGAGCCTTGTTAACAGCTCTAATGAGCCAAAATGCACTCGTGTCTGCGAAGAATGTTCGGCACAGTCTGGGCGATGCACTCAGTCAGAGTTTTGCTGAGGTTCTGGACGTGAAAGAACAAGTCCAGTGTGTCAGCTCAGAACAACTGACAGCCTTGCTTGGTGAAGAGATTACAGAAAGCGTCAACTCTGTTCTCTCCACCAGTGAGGGCTCTGCAGAACCTGTGCTGAACCGACTCGTTCCACCACGCAGACTCAACGCGATGATTGGACATGCCTTAAAAATGTTAAAGGCATTCACGGCCAAAATGAAAATTTTGTGCAGACCGCGTAGACAGAGAAGAAGCCAGAGCACCACCGTAGAGACACTGGATGATGAGGACCAACTCAAGCTGGAGGACATAGAGTCTGAAGAAACTGACCAGTCACAGGTCAGTTTTAGGAAACCAGAAATCTCAGAGGAGGTCTCATCGAAGGACAGCGTTGTGAGCGAGACAAGTAAAGCTGTCCAGGAAATAATAAGCAAAGAGGTGAGTGCAATCATAGAGCCTCTTTTGGACGACGTGTCAGACTCTGAGTATGAGCTGCTGCAATCGGAATCTTTCCTGGAGATTAAAATTGTTGCAGAGGACATTGCTCAGTCAAGTACTGACGAGAGTAAGAATTTGAAGGAGAAAGAATCAGCAGGTCCAAGCCCCAAGTCCCAACAGAACCATAGCATCATTTTGAAAGGAGTGGGGAGGAAGATAAGCAACTTTTTTGCAAAGGGATTCGCCAAAGCCTCAATACATCGCATTATTGCGCAACTAAAGGCTAAATTCCACAAGAACTCTGAAGTTGAAAGCAGAGAGTCAATCCAGTCGTTAGTGGCGAGTGTTGAGTCTCTGCTTCTGACAAAGAATGCTGAGAAACAAGAAGGTGGAAATGAGATGTGTGTGTTTTGGACATTCAAAAACATTTCACCTTCTACAGTTCGGGTATTCACAAAAGAACTTAGTGATCTCCTTTACGGTCACTTCACAGATGGGATGATGCCAGAGGTTATTCCAGAACCCATTAGAAAGAAGGAAAGTTGCAGGACAGTGTCTGTTCCTGAGTCACATGCTGACATGTATGCTGACATACGGAACAAAGTGATGTGTTTCCTGTCCCTGATGAACTGGTGGCTGAACACTCAGGCTGCCAGGCACAGTGACAGGGTGACGCTCGCTTTAATGGAGTCACTGGCAACATCAGCGCTCCCAGAGGAGACAGCACTTGTGGCAAGCGGTGCAGTGTCTGCCTCAGTTTGCGAGGAGACGTATGCTGAACCTGTGCAGGATGCAACGGGACGGGAAGAAATAGACAAAATGTTTGTCAGGATAGTGGGTGAGAAGCTCATCTCGAGGATATACAAAAGTCAAAAGTGGTCTGGACCATTGGAGACCCAGAGGACATGATTCAACGTTTATTCGAAAAACTATGGGCCAAGTCGAGGGTACCGATTTTGTTATAACCCCAGAAACTTTAAAAACCTCGACAAGGCTGTTTACAAGGACCTGCTCAAGGAGTGGGGCTGTGCAGATATTGTGCTGATGTCCGTGACTTTAGGGAACCAGTGCTTGAAAAACGCATTGTCTCCGCTATCAAACATCACCTGACATCACCAAAACAGCATAACACCATCTCCAGATTCTTCTCTTCTATGAGAAAAACCGTCTCCAAAATCCTCAGATGTAGAAAAAATAGGGTTGGTGTCATGTAGATGACACCTAATATTCATCTTGAAGGAAAAAAATTTCTGGGGGTTTTTTTTCCTTCAAGATGAAAATAATAAAGAGCTTTAGTCCTGCCTCACATCCAGATTACCCCCCGCTCCACTGAACTCTGACAGAGACCAGTGGAGCAGGAGGTAACCTGGATCTGGGGCAGGACTCGAGCTCTCAGGGTCACTTCAGTGCTCAACAAGTGTGACCTCACAACCAAGAGGTGAAGGTTCGATTCCCGGTCCTGAGCCTTCATGAGTGTGAGTGTTGTCTACTGTGGTGGCGTGGGTTTACTCCGGGTGCTCCGGTTTCCTCCCACATTCCTCAAAAACATGCAGCAATTGGAAAACAACATCAAATAAATAACATTCAAAAAATAAATATTCAACTCAAACTGAAATTCTGTTTCCGTTACGCTCATGAATTTCCCACGTGTGTATGAAGAACAATAAAAACTGTGTGTTCTGCTGCAACAGTGTTCGTATGAAAGTTACTTTAACATTCAAACTATAGTCACGACCCAAAATAGTTAGTAGATAAGTTCTGGTTAGGGATGTTGCGCTAATGTATGTTTGCTTTACTCACCTGCATCACCCAGTTGATTTTTACATTACCAATGAACTTTTTAGAGCTCCCTTTTTCTCCAATATTATGGCTTTACTTTTACTTTAGAGTTTCATGCACCAGTTTCAACAAATAAAAATCTACATTCACAGATTTCTCAGTGTCAGTGTGCACCAATCCACTAAGTCTCCTATTCACAACGAGCACCTTACAATAACAATACAAGAAAAAGAAATTAAAGGTTTTATAACATTTTCAATAAACACGAATGTCACGTTAACAGAAATAGAAAAAAAAAAGAATAATAGGTTGTTTTATACTTGTTGGTATGAGTCAGAGAAAATACATCAGTGTTGTCTGTCAGCATTAATGTCATTGAGTAGTTAAGATGAATAAGACACATGTGGATTAATATTAATTAGAGATTCTTGTCCTTTTTCGTGTTATTTCAGTATAAAGTTAGACTTTATTAGTTGAGGGTTCAATTTGTGTTCCAGGCAGTCAAGGAAAACTCTTTTAAATCAATTAAACTTTTAAACAGGTTAAAGTGGAGGAAACATTGTTAAGGAGCAAACGAGAAGAGAGCCACTTCCTCCAGTGAAAGGTGTCAATAAACAACCAACAAACCCAATTAAATAAATTAATGTAATAAACTTTAGAGGAATAACTTAACTGATTGAAATTATCTGACTATTTTACAATAGCTTATCTAGTCGACAGAGAAAATGAACATATTTAACACCTAAAGTATTTTGGGGGAAACTGTCTTGTTTTAAATATCCCAAGAGATATCACATTTTTGTGGTCACTTAAGGGGACCTAGGTTTTGTCCTAGTGGAGATAAAAATAAATTTAATATCTACCACTAGACCTCAGCCATAGAGGTAAAGAAATATGCCAACGTACTTGACTTAAAATTAATTTAGGCACAGTTGTGTATAATTGGCAAATAAGTATAAAGGTACACTACAAATGACAAAAAACAGAAGAGGAGTAACACATACTGTATATAAGTATACATGTTGAGGTGATAATTTATAAAAAAGGAACAGTATTAGCTATGCCACAAGTATTTTTAATGATTACTTTTCTTTTGACAAATGAAACGAGCATTCTCGGGACTTCAACTACTGTTGCACTGTCAGCTAAGATGTATTTGTCTAATTTTCCCCAGGTGTTAGTGTAGTTAAACAAAAAACAATTTTATTTGACCTTTTACTCAATTCTTGGTAAATATATATATCAAAAATGTTTATACTGCTGTCTTGAGACATGCCCTAATACTTTTTTAGGCATGTCTTGGAGCAAGGTCGTCAGATGCAAAATGCTCACTTTTAACCATGTCCTCAAGGCATGCATATCTTCAAATAGCTTCAAATGTCTTGTCCCAAAGCTGAGGCAGGATGATGTATAAAACATTGAGTAGAGCAGCTGCTGGTCTGATGTATGCCTATTTCATCCTGGGAGCAGTGATGAGAAGCAATGATGACATGCGCGAACTATATACTGTTCAACTGTTCGCTGAGATTGAGGTTATGATATGGATTCTGTAATACAAGCATAAGTACAGAATAGAAATTGAATAAATATATATCGCCGGTAATGCGTTAGCATATATAAAGCATGCTGTCAAATGAGCAATGCTTTCACAACAAGCAAGTCACTGAGTAATCACTACCACTAATCCACAATAAACCACAATATCAAGAGAGGTTTCCCTTCAATACAAATAAACAATGTACTTTCACAATGCAAATGATTCGTGTGATCAATGTTACAAAGGAATGTAAAAAACCTAGGGGTTTGATAAGCTAACAAGAAAGGTACAAGCAAAGAAAGAATCTGACTTCATGGAGACGCCGCTTGGCTTAGCTAGACATGCTATCTAGCTTGCTGGCTAGTTTAATTAATGTCGTCAGAGTTAACGTGATGTTTACAAACGTTATACACAAATTATCTGTGATATTATTAAACAATCTGAACGTGAAGTGCAAATTGTGTGAACTACGCCATAATTTGTCAAAATAAGCTCACATGTAAGAACAAACAGCAACACTTACCTCACGCAAGAAGCGCATATCGTTACAGTACTCAGAAAGAGAATGCGACAGTTTAGCTAAGGACCCAGCTAGGACCCAACAGCACAGCTAGGACCCAACAGCACTAGAGGGTGCCCAAACTATGCCTGACTGGAAAATTTGGTACATGATGTTTTGGCACTTTGGGCACTAAATCTCTGAAGACAACTCAAATAAGTTTAGTTTTTCTTTCTTGGTCATATTAGTTTCCAGTTTCAACAATCATTAAATCAGTTACCAGCTTACAATGAAGTGATCTGTTAGTAAACTA
>NW_024401523.1:0-28000 GCF_016859285.1 Xiphias gladius
CCAAAATGCATTCCTATCTGAGAAGAATCTTCGGCACAGTCTGCGCAATATACTCAGTCAGAGTTTTGCTGAGCTTCTGGACGACTATGAACCAGTCCATTGTATCAGCTTGGTTCGACTGGCAGCCTTGCTTGGTGAAGAGATTACAGAAAGCGTCAACTCTGTTCTCTCCATCAGTGAGCGCTCTGAAGAACCTGTGCTGAACCGACTCGTTCCACCACCCAAACTAAACGCGATGATTGGACATGCCTTAAAAATTTTAAAGGCATACATGGCCAAAATGAAAATTTTGTGCAGACCGCGTAGACAGAGAAGAAGCCAGACCACCGTAGAGACACTGGATGATGCGGACCAACTCAAGCTGGAGGACATAGAGTCTGAAGAAACTGACCAGTCACAGGTCAGTTTTGTGGAACCAGAAATATCAGAGGAGGTCTCATCGAAGGACAGCGTTGTGAGCGAGACAAGTAAAGCTGTCCAGGAAATAATAAGCAAAGAGGTGAGTGCAATCATAGAGCCTCTTTTGGACGACGTGTCAGACTCTGAGTATGAGCTGCTGCAATCCGAATCTTTCCTGGAGATTAAAATTGTTGCAGAGGACATTGCTCAGTCAAGTACTGACGAGAGTAAAAATTTGAAAGAGAAAGAATCAGCAGGTCCAAGCCCCAAGTCCCAACAGAACCATAGCATCATTTTGAAAGGAGTGGGGAGGAAGATAAGCAACTTTTTTGCAAAGGGATTCGCCAAAGCCACAATACATCGCATAATTGCTCAACTAAAGGCTAAATTCCACAAGAACTCTGAAGTTGAAAGCAGAGAGTCAATCCAGTCGTTAATGGCGAGTGTTGAGTCTCTGCTTCTGACAGAGAATGCTGAGAAACAAGAAGGTGGAAATGAGATTTGTGTGTTTTGGACATTCAAAAACATTTCACCTTCTACAGTTCGGGTATTCACAAAAGAACTTAGTGATCTCCTTTACGGTCACTTCACAGATGGGATGATGCCAGAGGTTATTCCAGAACCCATTAGAAAGAAGGAAAGTTGCAGGACAGTGTCTGTTCCTGAGTCGCATGCTGACATGTATGCTGACATATGGAACAAAGTGATGTGTTTCCTGTCCCTGATGAACTGGTGGCTGAACACTCAGGTTGCCAGGCACAGTGACAGGGTGACGCTCGCTTTAATGGAGTCACTGGCAACATCAGCGCTCCCAGAGGAGACAGCACTTGTGGCAACCGGTGCAGTGTCTGCCTCAGTTTGCGAGGAGACGTATGCTGAACCTGTGCAGGATGCAACGGGACAGGAAGAAATAAAAAAAATGTCTGTCAGGATAGTGGTGGAGAAGCTCATCTCGAGGATAATCACAAAGTCAAAAGTGGTCTGGACCAATGGAGACCCAGAAAGCATTATTCAACGTGTATTCGAAAATCTATGGGCCGAAGTCGAGGGTACCGACCTTGTTATAACCCCAGAAACTTTAAAAAACCTCGACAAGGCTGTTTACAAGGACCTGCTCAAGGAGTGGGGCTGTGCAGATATTGTGCTGATGTCCGTGACTTTAGGGGAACCAGTGCTTGAAAAACGCATTGTCTCCGCTATCAAACATCACCTGACATCACCAAAACAGCATAACACCATCTCCAGATTCTTCTCTTCTATGAAAAAAACCGTCTCCAAAATCCTCAGATGTAGAAAAAATAGGGTTGGTGTCTTGTAGATGACACCTAATATTCATCTTGAAGGAAAAAAAATTTCTGGGGTTTTTTTTTCCTTCAAGATGAAAATAATAAAGAGCTTTAGTCCTGCCTCACATCCAGATTACCCCCCGCTCCACTGAACTCTGACAGAGACCAGTGGAGCAGGAGGTAACCTGGATCTGGGGCAGGACTCGAGCTCAGGGTCACTTCAGTGCTCAACAAGTGTGACCTCACAACCAAGAGGTGAAGGTTCGATTCCCGGTCCTGAGCCTTCATGAGTGTGAGTGTTGTCTACTGTGGTGGCGTGGGTTTACTCCGGGTGCTCCGGTTTCCTCCCACATTCCTCAAAAACATGCAGCAATTGGAAAACAACATCAAATAAATAACATTCAAAAAATAAATATTCAACTCAAACTGAAATTCTGTTTCCGTTACGCTCATGAATTTCCCACGTGTGTATGAAGAACAATAAAAACCGTGTGTTCTGCTGCAACAGTGTTCGTATGAAAGTTACTTTAACATTCAAACTATAGTCACGACCCAAAATAGTTAGTAGATAAGTTCTGGTTAGGGATGTTGCGCTAATGTATGTTTGCTTTACTCACCTGCATCACCCAGTTGATTTTTACATTACCAATGAACTTTTTAGAGCTCCCTTTTCTCCAATATTATGGCTTTACTTTTACTTTAGAGTTTCATGCACCAGTTTCAACAAATAAAAATCTACATTCACAGATTTCTCAGTGTCAGTGTGCACCAATCCACTAAGTCTCCTATTCACAACGAGCACCTTACAATAACAATAAAACAAATACAAAAGGTGAAGTGTTTTATAACGTTTTACAATAAGACAGATGACACAATAAGCCTAAACCTTCGAGGCTTCATTTACTTCCATTGCAGCAGAAAAGCTGTAAGTTAACCAATTTCCCAATCTCTGAAAAAGGCCAGTTTTATATGAAGTTTTCATTATTTTTCTTTTTTTCTGTGACTTAAAGTTGTTTCTTTTTATGTCGGGAAGTTTACTGCTCAACTTTGTACCATTTAAGGTTATTCATTGGACTTGAACTTTTTACATTTCAATAAAAACTAGAAAAATGTAAATATATATGTGTATGTGTGTGTGTGTGTGTACACATGACACCGACAAAGAAGAAATGACACAGAAATGTTATTTAATATGAAATGGTCCCTTCTGGCTGATATCTGACCTTCCTACTAAGGTCTGTGGTGGGCACACCCCTGATAGACAGTTCTAAGTACTTTTCAGCTTGTTTTAATAGTTTGTGTCAAAATCATCAACAAAATCAGCCCTAAACCACTAATCTTCATTGTATCACACACGTGTTTAAGCATAGACATACTGCATTTCTCACAATTACAGGGAAAGGGTATTTAGAAATTAGTTATGCGCCGACAGATGTACCATGAATTTGTTCATGTAGTTATCAATGTGGTTAATTAATTTTGACACAGAAATGCAAGGGAAACTTCTTTAGCCTTTAATGAGATAAATACACACTTTTGAGATCAAGATATTTTGCTTATCAATTTATAACATTTCTGCCACATTTGCCATATAAGACAATGCTGGTTGGCTTCTGTGGAGACTTGTATGTGACAGAACGTGTGGGCCACAGCTCCCTCTAGAGGCTTAAGGTGCCTCATTACCTGCAGGCTCTGGTCCCAGAAGCCTGGAACTCCAGCCTGAACCTGAGGGTGGTGTTATCAATGTATTTTCCCGCTACATTGATTGTGAATAAGAGGGCAATGAAATAACAGATATACGGTATGAAACAGCAGATGAAGCAGACTTGTTCTTTTGAAACTTCGTACAACCCATTCATCTGTTTAGATATAATATTCTCAGGGCGCTGCCTATAACTTTATTTGTTCATTTCTGTAAGTAAATAATAAGTTGTTAAAATAAAGAAGCCAATATCGCACTGGGTAATTTTGACTTTCATAGAGTACTTGTCTGTCCCTAGAGACACTTTCTGTACAATTGTAAATACTAGTGGAACATTATTGTTTCTTGTGTAGAAATATAGCTGCATCTGAACTGGTGTTAAATTTAATTCGAGTCCGTTAATGAAATTTAAAATAAAGAGTGGGATTGCAGACCATCCAATATATAAACTGCAACCCATAATGACCCTAACTGAAAAAGACGACAAAGTGCTACCATGTCAAATCCAAAGAAATTTGATTTGCATCTAAAATCACAGCTTGCATTGATTGTCTTTTGGTTTTAAATGCTAATGATTCCTTCTCAGAAAACTGAGAAGCACAAAGACAAACTGAGAAACTTAAAGAACTGAGAAGCACAAAGGAAACACTGTGACTCGCAAACCACAAGTAAGAAACGCAAACCAAAAAACAGGACACCCAATGAAATGAATAGCGACACAAGCTTGGATGCAAATCATGTTTCTTTGCATTTTTATTAACGGACAGAAGTAATGCCACACACAGCAGGTTAGTTTAGTTATAGTCTGTGTTCAGTCTATGGTTAAAAGCCACCATAAGAATGGCAAACGGTATGGTTGCGGATTCAACACAGTTGCCTCACATCTGGACTATTAAGTCTTTCAGCTGTCACATTATTAATAGCTCCAAATGATGTGAACTCCACCCCATGTACATGCATAAGGAGACGTGTATAAGGCAGCCTTATAAAGATCCACCAAAAATCTTTATACACTATGTATGTCAAATATTAAAAATGAAGGACAAGATGTAATGCTACCAATCTGATGAGATTTTTACTCAGCCTTCTATCCTCTGTCGAAGTTCAGCTCCACTTCTATTCTCCGCAGGTATTATAAGTTAGGTATTTAGCCTCCATTGTTAGCGTCCATGTTGTACATATTTCCAAAACCCACCCGGTGAATTTTCCACATTTATACCATGGCCATACGGCATCGATTAAAAACAACATGTAGTGTTTAAGTGCCATTTGGGACAGTATCCTCTTTGTGAAACTCTGATGATTGATGAAGATAGATGGTTATTTTTGGTATTTAAGTTAAAGGAATTGATAATGAAAGTTGACGACAGAAAAATGTACCCCAGATGTTACATACTTAAAAAATAACACATCAGTGATGACTTTTTTTGTTTTAAATCTCATCTTAAAACTTTTCTCTTTGTGAAAGCTTTTGGAAATGTCTGACACAAGTTTTTATTTATACTGTCTTATTCCTACTTATTAATTTTATTGTTTTTACTCTCTCTGTGCTCATGTTCTTTGGTTTTATTCTTATTTTATTTGCCCTGTCTGGTTTAACATCTTTTTGTAAAGCACTTTGTAACATTGTTAAGAAAAGTGCTATATAATAAAGTTTATTATAATTATTATTATTATTATTATTATATTCATTATTATTAACTGTGGCTACATATTTTATCAGCTGCAGCTCGCGAGTTGGTTTGAAAACTCCTTCTCCGCCTGACTTTCATGTTTCCAGCTGACTCCTATGAAAAGGAGAAATCTGCGGAAGGTGGCGGCCGGTGCCTAGCAACGGTTGCTAAGTAACAGTCGCTGTTAGGGGGCGGGGCTTAATGTAAATTCAGTTCCTTTGATCTGTGACGTCAGGTTGTAAAATGCCTTTGGTGTGCAAATGACGTCATCGATGACATCACATGAATGTATAAATACGGGCTGTGCATCCGGCCAACACATTCAGCTAGTCGTAACTTCTACCAGTGTTAAACTGATAGACCCGTACCTGAAAACTGAGCCAAAGAGTTCATAAAATGCAAACTCTCACCACGAATAGAAGAGTATCATCATACACAACGGAGGAACTGGGGATTACAGTCGATACTGTTCGCCCGCTGATTGAATCCTTTTTTACAAGGATGAGTGTAGAGCAGTGGAGAGGGTTAAAATTAGGTTTCCCTGATGACGCCACGAAAGTCATGTTGGCAGAGCTGCTTTTGGACATAATAGCAACCGTTTCAAGAGCCTTGTTAACAGCTCTAAAGAGCCAAAAAACACTCCTGTCTGAGAAGAATGTTCAGCACAGTCTGGGCAATACACTCAGTCAGAGTTTTGCTGAAGTTCTGGACATCTATGAACCAGTCCATTGTGTCAGCTTGGTTCGACTGGCAGCCTTGCTTGGTGAAGAGATTACAGAAAGCGTCAACTCTGTTCTCTCCATCAGTGAGCGCTCTGAAGAACCTGTGCTGAACCGACTCGTTCCACCACCCAAACTCAATGCGATGATAGGACATGCCTTAAAAATGTTAAAGGTATTCACGGCCAAAATGAAAATTTTGTCCAGACCAAGTACACAGAGAAGAAGCCAGACCACCATAGAGACACTGGATGATGAGGACCAACTCAATCTGGAGGACATAGAGTCTGAAGAAACTGACCAGTCACCAGTCAGTTTTGTGGAACCAGAAATATCAGAGGAGGTCTCATCGAAGGACAGCGTTGTGAGCGAGACAAGTAAAGCTGTCCAGGAAATAATAAGCAAAGAGGTGAGTGCAATCATAGAGCCTCTTTTGGACCAAGTGTCAGACTCTGAGTATGAACTGCTGCAATCCGAATCTTTCCTGGAGATTAAAATTGTTGCAGAGGACATTGCTCAGTCAAGTACTGACGAGAGTAAAAATTTGAAAGAGAAAGAATCAGCAGGTCCAGGCCCCAAGTCCCAACAGAACCATAGCATCATTTTGAAAGGAGTGGGGAGGAAGATAAGCAACCTTTTTGCAAAGGAATTCGCCAAAGCCTCAATACATCGCATAATTGCACAACTAAAGGCTAAATTCCACAAGAACTCTGAAGTTGAAAGCAGAGAGTCAATCCAGTCGTTAATGGCGAGTGTTGAGTCTCTGCTTCTGACAAAGAATGCTGAGAAACAAGAAGGTGGAAATGAGATTTGTGTGTTTTCGACATTCGAAAACATTTCACCTTCTACAGTTCGGGTATTCACAAAAGAACTTAGTGATCTCCTTTACGGTCACTTCACAGATGGGATGATGCCAGAGGTTATTCCAGAACCCATTAGAAAGAAGGAAAGTTGCAGGACAGTGTCTGTTCCTGAGTCACATGCTGACATGTATGCTGACATACGGAACAAAGTGATGTGTTTCCTGTCCCTGATGAACTGGTGGCTGAACACTCAGGTTGCCAGGCACAGTGACAGGGTGACGCTCGCTTTAATGGAGTCACTGGCAACATCAGCGCTCCCAGAGGAGACAGCACTTGTGGCAACCGGTGAAGTGTCTGCCTCAGTTTGGGAGGAGACGTATGCTGAACCTGTGCAGGATTCAACGGCAGGGGAAGAAATAGACAAAATTTTTGTCAGGGTACTGCTGGAGAAGGTCGTCTTGAGGATATACAAAAAGTCAAAAGTGGTCTGGACCATTGGAAACCCAGAGGGCATCATTCAACGTTTATTCGAAAAACTATGGGCCGAAGTCGAGGGCACCGATTTTGTTGTTACCACAGAAACTTTTAAAACCCTCCCCAAGGCTGTTTACAAGGACCTGCTCAAGGAGTGGGGCTGTGCAGTTACGATGCTGGTGTCCGTGTGTTTAGGGGAACCAGTGCTTGAAAAACGCATTGTCTCCGCTATCAAACATCACCTGACATCACCAAAACAGCATAACTCCATCTCCAGATTCTTCTCTTCTATGAGAAAAACCGTCTCCAAAATCCTCAGATGTAGAAAAAATAGGGTTAGTGTCAAGTAGATGACACCCAATAATCATCTTGAAGGAAAAACAATTTCTGGGGGTTTTTTTTCCTTCAAGATGAAAATAATAAAGAGCTTTAGTCCTGCCTCACATCCAGATTACCCCCCGCTCCACTGAACTCTGACAGAGACCAGTGGAGCAGGAGGTAACCTGGATCTGGGGCAGGACTCGAGCTCTCAGGGTCACTTCAGTGCTCAACAAGTGTGACCTCACAACCAAGAGGTGAAGGTTCGATTCCCGGTCCTGAGCCTTCATGAGTGTGAGTGTTGTCTACTGTGGTGGCGTGGGTTTACTCCGGGTGCTCCGGTTTCCTCCCACATTCCTCAAAAACATGCAGCAATTGGAAAACAACATCAAATAAATAACATTCAAAAAATAAATATTCAACTCAAACTGAAATTCTGTTTCCGTTACGCTCATGAATTTCCCACGTGTGTATGAAGAACAATAAAAACCGTGTGTTCTGCTGCAACAGTGTTCGTATGAAAGTTACTTTAACATTCAAACTATAGTCACGACCCAAAATAGTTAGTAGATAAGTTCTGGTTAGGGATGTTGCGCTAATGTATGTTTGCTTTACTCACCTGCATCACCCAGTTGATTTTTACATTACCAATGAACTTTTTAGAGCTCCCTTTTTCTCCAATATTATGGCTTTACTTTTACTTTAGAGTTTCATGCACCAGTTTCAACAAATAAAAATCTACATTCACAGATTTCTCAGTGTCAGTGTGCACCAATCCACTAAGTCTCCTATTCACAACGAGCACCTTACAATAACAATAAAACAAATACAAAAGGTGAAGTGTTTTATAACGTTTTACAATAAGACAGATGACACAATAAGCCTAAACCTTCGAGGCTTCATTTACTTCCATTGCAGCAGAAAAGCTGTAAGTTAACCAATTTCCCAATCTCTGAAAAAGGCCAGTTTTATATGAAGTTTTCATTATTTTTCTTTTCTTCTTTTTACGTCGGGAAGTTTACTGCTCAACTTTGTACCATTTAAGGTTATTCATTGGACTTGAACTTTTTACATTTCAATAAAAACTAGAAAAATGTAAATATATATGTGTATGTGTGTGTGTGTGTGTACACATGACACCGACAAAGAAGAAATGACACAGAAATGTTATTTAATATGAAATGGTCCCTTCTGGCTGATATCTGACCTTCCTACTAAGGTCTGTGGTGGGCACACCCCTGATAGACAGTTCTAAGTACTTTTCAGCTTGTTTTAATAGTTTGTGTCAAAATCATCAACAAAATCAGCCCTAAACCACTAATCTTCATTGTATCACACACGTGTTTAAGCATAGACATACTGCATTTCTCACAATTACAGGGAAAGGGTATTTAGAAATTAGTTATGCCGACAGATGTACCATGAATTTGTTCATGTAGTTATCAATGTGGTTAATTAATTTTGACACAGAAATGCAAGGAAACTTCTTTAGCCTTTAATGAGATAAATACACACTTTTGAGATCAAGATATTTTGCTTATCAATTTATAACATTTCTGCCACATTTGCCATATAAGACAATGCTGGTTGGCTTCTGTGGAGACTTGTATGTGACAGAACGTGGGCCACAGCTCCTCTAGAGGCTTAAGGTGCCTCATTACCTGCAGGCTCTGGTCCCAGAAGCCTGGAACTCCAGCCTGAACCTGAGGGTGGTGTTATCAATGTATTTTCCCGCTACATTGATTGTGAATAAGAGGGCAATGAAATAACAGATATACGGTATGAAACAGCAGATGAAGCAGACTTGTTCTTTTGAAACTTCAGACAACCCATTCATCTGTTTAGATATAATATTCTCAGGGCGCTGCCTATAACTTTATTTGTTCATTTCTGTAAGTAAATAATAAGTTGTTAAAATAAAGAAGCCAATATCGCACTGGGTAATTTTGACTTTCATAGAGTACTTGTCTGTCCCTAGAGACACTTTCTGTACAATTGTAAATACTAGTGGAACATTATTGTTTCTTGTGTAGAAATATAGCTGCATCTGAACTGGTGTTAAATTTAATTCGAGTCCGTTAATGAAATTTAAAATAAAGAGTGGGATTGCAGACCATCCAATATATAAACTGCAACCCATAATGACCCTAACTGAAAAAGACGACAAAGTGCTACCATGTCAAATCCAAAGAAATTTGATTTGCATCTAAAATCACAGCTTGCATTGGTTGTCTTTTGGTTTTAAATGCTAATGATTCCTTCTCAGAAAACTGAGAAGCACAAAGACAAACTGAGAAACTTAAAGAAGAACTGCGGCACAAAGTAAACACCGTGACTGCAAACCACAAGTAAGAAACGCAAACCAAAAAACAGGACACCCAATGAAATGAATAGCGACACAAGCTTGGATGCAAATCATGTTTCTTTGCATTTTTATTAACGGACAGAAGTAATGCCACACACAGCAGGTTAGTTTAGTTATAGTCTGTGTTCAGTCTATGGTTAAAAGCCACCATAAGAATGGCAAACGGTATGGTGGCGGATTCCACACAGTTGCCTCACATCTGGACTATTAAGTCTTTCAGCTGTCACATTATTAATAGCTCCAAATGATGTGAACTCCACCCCATGTACATGCATAAGGAGACGTGTATAAGGCAGCCTTATAAAGATCCACCAAAAATCTTTATACACTATGTATGTCAAATATTAAAAATGAAGGACAAGATGTACGTGCTACCAATCTGATGAGATTTTTACTCAGCCTTCTATCCTCTGTCGGGTTCAGCTCCACTTCTATTCTCCGCAGGTATTATAAGTTAGGTATTTAGCCTCCATTGTTAGCGTCCATGTTGTACATATTTCCAAAACCCACCCGGTGAATTTTCCACATTTATACCATGGCCATACGGCATCGATTAAAAACAACATGTAGTGTTTAAGTGCCATTTGGGACAGTATCCTCTTTGTGAAACTCTGATGATTGATGAAGATAGATGGTTATTTTTGGTATTTAAGTTAAAGGAATTGATAATGAAAGTTGACGACAGAAAAATGTACCCCAGATGTTACATACTTAAAAAATAACACATCAGTGATGACTTTTTTTGTTTTAAATCTCATCTTAAAACTATTCTCTTTGTGAAAGCTTTTGGAAATGTCTGACACAAGTTTTTATTTATACTGTCTTATTCCTACTTATTAATTTTATTGTTTTTACTCTCTCTGTGCTCATGTTCTTTGGTTTTATTCTTATTTTATTTGCCCTGTCTGGTTTAACATCTTTTTGTAAAGCACTTTGTAACATTGTTAAGAAAAGTGCTATATAATAAAGTTTATTATAATTATTATTATTATTATTATTATATTCATTATTATTAACTGTGGCTACATATTTTATCAGCTGCAGCTCGCGAGTTGGTTTGAAAACTCCTTCTCCGCCTGACTTTCATGTTTCCAGCTGACTCCTATGAAAAGGAGAAATCTGCGGAAGGTGGCGGCCGGTGCCTAGCAACGGTTGCTAAGTAACAGTCGCTGTTAGGGGGCGGGGCTTAATGTAAATTCAGTTCCTTTGATCTGTGACGTCAGGTTGTAAAATGCCTTTGGTGTGCAAATGACGTCATCGATGACATCACATGAATGTATAAATACGGGCTGTGCATCCGGCCAACACATTCAGCTAGTCGTAACTTCTACCAGTGTTAAACTGATAGACCCGTACCTGAAAACTGAGCCAAAGAGTTCATAAAATACAAAGCGTCACCATGGATAGAAGAGTATCATCAAACACAATGGAGGAACTGGGGATTACAGTCGATACTGTTCGCCCGCTGATTGAATCCTTTTTTACAAGGATGAGAGCAGAGCAGTGGAGAAGGGTAAACTCAGGTGCCCATGATGACGCCCACGAAAGTCATGTTGGCAGAGCTGCTTTTGGACATAATAGCAACCGTTTCAAGAGCCTTGTTAACAGCTCTAATGAGCCAAAATGCACTCGTGGTTCTGCGAAGAATGTTCGGCACAGTCTGGGCGATGCACTCAGTCAGAGTTTTGCTGAGGTTCTGGACGTGAAAGAACAAGTCCAGTGTGTCAGCTCAGAACAACTGACAGCCTTGCTTGGTGAAGAGATTACAGAAAGCGTCAACTCTGTTCTCTCTCCACCAGTGAGGGCTCTGCAGAACCTGTGCTGAACCGACTCGTTCCACCACGCAGACTCAACGCGATGATTGGACATGCCTTAAAAATGTTAAAGGCATTCACGGCCAAAATGAAAATTTTGTGCAGACCGCGTAGACAGAGAAGAAGCCAGAGCACCACCGTAGAGACACTGGATGATGAGGACCAACTCAAGCTGGAGGACATAGAGTCTGAAGAAACTGACCAGTCACAGGTCAGTTTTAGGAACCAGAAATCTCAGAGGAGGTCTCATCGAAGGACAGCGTTGTGAGCGAGACAAGTAAAGCTGTCCAGGAAATAATAAGCAAAGAGGTGAGTGCAATCATAGAGCCTCTTTTGGACGACGTGTCAGACTCTGAGTATGAGCTGCTGCAATCGGAATCTTTCCTGGAGATTAAAATTGTTGCAGAGGACATTGCTCAGTCAAGTACTGACGAGAGTAAGAATTTGAAGGAGAAAGAATCAGCAGGTCCAAGCCCCAAGTCCCAACAGAACCATAGCATCATTTTGAAAGGAGGGGAGGAAGATAAGCAACTTTTTGCAAAGGATTCGCCAAAGCCTCAATACATCGCATTATTGCGCAACTAAAGGCTAAATTCCACAAGAACTCTGAAGTTGAAAGCAGAGAGTCAATCCAGTCGTTAGTGGCGAGTGTTGAGTCTCTGCTTCTGACAAAGAATGCTGAGAAACAAGAAGGTGGAAATGAGATTTGTGTGTTTTGGACATTCAAAAACATTTCACCTTCTACAGTTCGGGTATTCACAAAAGAACTTAGTGATCTCCTTTACGGTCACTTCACAGATGGGATGATGCCAGAGGTTATTCCAGAACCCATTAGAAAGAAGGAAAGTTGCAGGACAGTGTCTGTTCCTGAGTCACATGCTGACATGTATGCTGACATATGGAACAAAGTGATGTGTTTCCTGTCCCTGATGAACTGGTGGCTGAACACTCAGGCTGCCAGGCACAGTGACAGGGTGACGCTCGCTTTAATGGAGTCACTGGCAACATCAGCGCTCCCAGAGGAGACAGCACTTGTGGCAAGCGGTGCAGTGTCTGCCTCAGTTTGCGAGGAGACGTATGCTGAACCTGTGCAGGATGCAACGGGACGGGAAGAAATAGACAAAATGTTTGTCAGGATAGTGGTGGAGAAGCTCATCTCGAGGATATACAAAAAGTCAAAAGTGGTCTGGACCATTGGAGACCCAGAGGACATGATTCAACGTTTATTCGAAAAACTATGGGCCGAAGTCGAGGGTACCGACCTTGTTATAACCCCAGAAACTTTAAAAAACCTCGACAAGGCTGTTTACAAGGACCTGCTCAAGGAGTGGGGCTGTGCAGATATTGTGCTGATGTCCGTGACTTTAGGGGAACCAGTGCTTGAAAAACGCATTGTCTCCGCTATCAAACATCACCTGACATCACCAAAACAGCATAACACCATCTCCAGATTCTTCTCTTCTATGAGAAAAACCGTCTCCAAAATCCTCAGATGTAGAAAAAATAGGGTTGGTGTCATGTAGATGACACCTAATATTCATCTTGAAGGAAAAAAAATTTCTGGGGTTTTTTTTTCCTTCAAGATGAAAATAATAAAGAGCTTTAGTCCTGCCTCACATCCAGATTACCCCCCGCTCCACTGAACTCTGACAGAGACCAGTGGAGCAGGAGGTAACCTGGATCTGGGGCAGGACTCGAGCTCTCAGGGTCACTTCAGTGCTCAACAAGTGTGACCTCACAACCAAGAGGTGAAGGTTCGATTCCCGGTCCTGAGCCTTCATGAGTGTGAGTGTTGTCTACTGTGGTGGCGTGGGTTTAC
Source organism: Xiphias gladius (assembly GCF_016859285.1). NCBI lineage: Eukaryota > Metazoa > Chordata > Actinopteri > Istiophoriformes > Xiphiidae > Xiphias > Xiphias gladius. The sequence goes on from NW_024401523.1 coordinate 13,373, forward strand.
TCCGGGTGCTCCGGTTTCCTCCCACATTCCTCAAAAACATGCAGCAATTGGAAAACAACATCAAATAAATAACATTCAAAAAATAAATATTCAACTCAAACTGAAATTCTGTTTCCGTTACGCTCATGAATTTCCCACGTGTGTATGAAGAACAATAAAAACCGTGTGTTCTGCTGCAACAGTGTTCGTATGAAAGTTACTTTAACATTCAAACTATAGTCACGACCCAAAATAGTTAGTAGATAAGTTCTGGTTAGGGATGTTGCGCTAATGTATGTTTGCTTTACTCACCTGCATCACCCAGTTGATTTTTACATTACCAATGAACTTTTTAGAGCTCCCTTTTCTCCAATATTATGGCTTTACTTTTACTTTAGAGTTTCATGCACCAGTTTCAACAAATAAAAATCTACATTCACAGATTTCTCAGTGTCAGTGTGCACCAATCCACTAAGTCTCCTATTCACAACGAGCACCTTACAATAACAATAAAACAAATACAAAAGGTGAAGTGTTTTATAACGTTTTACAATAAGACAGATGACACAATAAGCCTAAACCTTCGAGGCTTCATTTACTTCCATTGCAGCAGAAAAGCTGTAAGTTAACCAATTTCCCAATCTCTGAAAAAGGCCAGTTTTATATGAAGTTTTCATTATTTTTCTTTTCTTCTTTTTACGTCGGGAAGTTTACTGCTCAACTTTGTACCATTTAAGGTTATTCATTGGACTTGAACTTTTTACATTTCAATAAAAACTAGAAAAATGTAAATATATATGTGTATGTGTGTGTGTGTGTGTACACATGACACCGACAAAGAAGAAATGACACAGAAATGTTATTTAATATGAAATGGTCCCTTCTGGCTGATATCTGACCTTCCTACTAAGGTCTGTGGTGGGCACACCCCTGATAGACAGTTCTAAGTACTTTTCAGCTTGTTTTAATAGTTTGTGTCAAAATCATCAACAAAATCAGCCCTAAACCACTAATCTTCATTGTATCACACACGTGTTTAAGCATAGACATACTGCATTTCTCACAATTACAGGGAAAGGGTATTTAGAAATTAGTTATGCGCCGACAGATGTACCATGAATTTGTTCATGTAGTTATCAATGTGGTTAATTAATTTTGACACAGAAATGCAAGGGAAACTTCTTTAGCCTTTAATGAGATAAATACACACTTTTGAGATCAAGATATTTTGCTTATCAATTTATAACATTTCTGCCACATTTGCCATATAAGACAATGCTGGTTGGCTTCTGTGGAGACTTGTATGTGACAGAACGTGGGCCACAGCTCCTCTAGAGGCTTAAGGTGCCTCATTACCTGCAGGCTCTGGTCCCAGAAGCCTGGAACTCCAGCCTGAACCTGAGGGTGGTGTTATCAATGTATTTTCCCGCTACATTGATTGTGAATAAGAGGGCAATGAAATAACAGATATACGGTATGAAACAGCAGATGAAGCAGACTTGTTCTTTTGAAACTTCGTACAACCCATTCATCTGTTTAGATATAATATTCTCAGGGCGCTGCCTATAACTTTATTTGTTCATTTCTGTAAGTAAATAATAAGTTGTTAAAATAAAGAAGCCAATATCGCACTGGGTAATTTTGACTTTCATAGAGTACTTGTCTGTCCCTAGAGACACTTTCTGTACAATTGTAAATACTAGTGGAACATTATTGTTTCTTGTGTAGAAATATAGCTGCATCTGAACTGGTGTTAAATTTAATTCGAGTCCGTTAATGAAATTTAAAATAAAGAGTGGGATTGCAGACCATCCAATATATAAACTGCAACCCATAATGACCCTAACTGAAAAAGACGACAAAGTGCTAGCATGTCAAATCCAAAGAAATTTGATTTGCATCTAAAATCACAGCTTGCATTGGTTGTCTTTTGGTTTTAAATGCTAATGATTCCTTCTCAGAAAACTGAGAAGCACAAAGACAAACTGAGAAACTTAAAGAAGAACTGCGAAGCACAAAGTAAACACCGTGACTCGCAAACCACAAGTAAGAAACGCAAACCAAAAAACAGGACACCCAATGAAATGAATAGCGACACAAGCTTGGATGCAAGTCATGTTTCTTTGCATTTTTATTAACGGACAGAAGTAATGCCACACACAGCAGGTTAGTTTAGTTATAGTCTGTGTTCAGTCTATGGTTAAAAGCCACCATAAGAATGGCAAACGGTATGGTGGCGGATTCCACACAGTTGCCTCACATCTGGACTATTAAGTCTTTCAGCTGTCACATTATTAATAGCTCCAAATGATGTGAACTCCACCCCATGTACATGCATAAGGAGACGTGTATAAGGCAGCCTTATAAAGATCCACCAAAAATCTTTATACACTATGTATGTCAAATATTAAAAATGAAGGACAAGATGTACGTGCTACCAATCTGATGAGATTTTTACTCAGCCTTCCATCCTCTGTCGAAGTTCAGCTCCACTTCTATTCTCCGCAGGTATTATAAGTTAGGTATTTAGCCTCCATTGTTAGCGTCCATGTTGTACATATTTCCAAAACCCACCCGGTGAATTTTCCACATTTATACCATGGCCATACGGCATCGATTAAAAACAACATGTAGTGTTTAAGTGCCATTTGGGACAGTATCCTCTTTGTGAAACTCTGATGATTGATGAAGATAGATGGTTATTTTTGGTATTTAAGTTAAAGGAATTGATAATGAAAGTTGACGACGAAAAAAAAAACCCCAGATGTTACATACTTAAAAAATAACACATCAGTGATGACTTTTTTTGTTTTAAATCTCATCTTAAAACTTTTCTCTTTGTGAAAGCTTTTGGAAATGTCTGACACAAGTTTTTTATTTATACTGTCTTATTCCTACTTATTAATTTTATTGTTTTTACTCTCTCTGTGCTCATGTTCTTTGGTTTTATTCTTATTTTATTTGCCCTGTCTGGTTTAACATCTTTTTGTAAAGCACTTTGTAACATTGTTAAGAAAAGTGCTATATAATAAAGTTTATTATAATTATTATTATTATTATTATATTCATTATTATTAACTGTGGCTACATATTTTATCAGCTGCAGCTCGCGAGTTGGTTTGAAAACTCCTTCTCCGCCTGACTTTCATGTTTCCAGCTGACTCCTATGAAAAGGAGAAATCTGCGGAAGGTGGCGGCCGGTGCCTAGCAACGGTTGCTAAGTAACAGTCGCTGTTAGGGGGCGGGGCTTAATGTAAATTCAGTTCCTTTGATCTGTGACGTCAGGTTGTAAAATGCCTTTGGTGTGCAAATGACGTCATCGATGACATCACATGAATGTATAAATACGGGCTGTGCATCCGGCCAACACATTCAGCTAGTCGTAACTTCTACCAGTGTTAAACTGATAGACCCGTACCTGAAAACTGAGCCAAAGAGTTCATAAAATACAAAGCGTCACCATGGATAGAAGAGTATCATCAAACACAATGGAGGAACTGGGGATTACAGTCGATACTGTTCGCCCGCTGATTGAATCCTTTTTTACAAGGATGAGAGCAGAGCAGTGGAGAAGGGTAAACTCAGGTGCCCATGATGACGCCACGAAAGTCATGTTGGCAGAGCTGCTTTTGGACATAATAGCAACCGTTTCAAGAGCCTTGTTAACAGCTCTAATGAGCCAAAATGCACTCGTGGTTCGCGAAGAATGTTCGGCACAGTCTGGGCGATGCACTCAGTCAGAGTTTTGCTGAGGTTCTGGACGTGAAAGAACAAGTCCAGTGTGTCAGCTCAGAACAACTGACAGCCTTGCTTGGTGAAGAGATTACAGAAAGCGTCAACTCTGTTCTCTCCACCAGTGAGGGCTCTGCAGAACCTGTGCTGAACCGACTCGTTCCACCACGCAGACTCAACGCGATGATTGGACATGCCTTAAAAATGTTAAAGGCATTCACGGCCAAAATGAAAATTTTGTGCAGACCGCGTAGACAGAGAAGAAGCCAGAGCACCACCGTAGAGACACTGGATGATGAGGACCAACTCAAGCTGGAGGACATAGAGTCTGAAGAAACTGACCAGTCACAGGTCAGTTTTGTGGAACCAGAAATCTCAGAGGAGGTCTCATCGAAGGACAGCGTTGTGAGCGAGACAAGTAAAGCTGTCCAGGAAATAATAAGCAAAGAGGTGAGTGCAATCATAGAGCCTCTTTTGGACGACGTGTCAGACTCTGAGTATGAGCTGCTGCAATCGGAATCTTTCCTGGAGATTAAAATTGTTGCAGAGGACATTGCTCAGTCAAGTACTGACGAGAGTAAGAATTTGAAGGAGAAAGAATCAGCAGGTCCAAGCCCCAAGTCCCAACAGAACCATAGCATCATTTTGAAAGGAGTGGGGAGGAAGATAAGCAACTTTTTTGCAAAGGGATTCGCCAAAGCCTCAATACATCGCATTATTGCGCAACTAAAGGCTAAATTCCACAAGAACTCTGAAGTTGAAAGCAGAGAGTCAATCCAGTCGTTAGTGGCGAGTGTTGAGTCTCTGCTTCTGACAAAGAATGCTGAGAAACAAGAAGGTGGAAATGAGATGTGTGTGTTTTGGACATTCAAAAACATTTCACCTTCTACAGTTCGGGTATTCACAAAAGAACTTAGTGATCTCCTTTACGGTCACTTCACAGATGGGATGATGCCAGAGGTTATTCCAGAACCCATTAGAAAGAAGGAAAGTTGCAGGACAGTGTCTGTTCCTGAGTCACATGCTGACATGTATGCTGACATACGGAACAAAGTGATGTGTTTCCTGTCCCTGATGAACTGGTGGCTGAACACTCAGGCTGCCAGGCACAGTGACAGGGTGACGCTCGCTTTAATGGAGTCACTGGCAACATCAGCGCTCCCAGAGGAGACAGCACTTGTGGCAAGCGGTGCAGTGTCTGCCTCAGTTTGCGAGGAGACGTATGCTGAACCTGTGCAGGATGCAACGGGACGGGAAGAAATAGACAAAATGTTTGTCAGGATAGTGGTGGAGAAGCTCATCTCGAGGATATACAAAAAGTCAAAAGTGGTCTGGACCATTGGAGACCCAGAGGACATGATTCAACGTTTATTCGAAAAACTATGGGCCGAAGTCGAGGGCACCGATTTTGTTATAACCCCAGAAACTTTAAAAAACCTCGACAAGGCTGTTTACAAGGACCTGCTCAAGGAGTGGGGCTGTGCAGATATTGTGCTGATGTCCGTGACTTTAGGGGAACCAGTGCTTGAAAAACGCATTGTCTCCGCTATCAAACATCACCTGACATCACCAAAACAGCATAACACCATCTCCAGATTCTTCTCTTCTATGAGAAAAACCGTCTCCAAAATCCTCAGATGTAGAAAAAATAGGGTTGGTGTCATGTAGATGACACCTAATATTCATCTTGAAGGAAAAAAAATTTCTGGGGTTTTTTTTTCCTTCAAGATGAAAATAATAAAGAGCTTTAGTCCTGCCTCACATCCAGATTACCCCCCGCTCCACTGAACTCTGACAGAGACCAGTGGAGCAGGAGGTAACCTGGATCTGGGGCAGGACTCGAGCTCTCAGGGTCACTTCAGTGCTCAACAAGTGTGACCTCACAACCAAGAGGTGAAGGTTCGATTCCCGGTCCTGAGCCTTCATGAGTGTGAGTGTTGTCTACTGTGGTGGCGTGGGTTTACTCCGGGTGCTCCGGTTTCCTCCCACATTCCTCAAAAACATGCAGCAATTGGAAAACAACATCAAATAAATAACATTCAAAAAATAAATATTCAACTCAAACTGAAATTCTGTTTCCGTTACGCTCATGAATTTCCCACGTGTGTATGAAGAACAATAAAAACCGTGTGTTCTGCTGCAACAGTGTTCGTATGAAAGTTACTTTAACATTCAAACTATAGTCACGACCCAAAATAGTTAGTAGATAAGTTCTGGTTAGGGATGTTGCGCTAATGTATGTTTGCTTTACTCACCTGCATCACCCAGTTGATTTTTACATTACCAATGAACTTTTTAGAGCTCCCTTTTTCTCCAATATTATGGCTTTACTTTTACTTTAGAGTTTCATGCACCAGTTTCAACAAATAAAAATCTACATTCACAGATTTCTCAGTGTCAGTGTGCACCAATCCACTAAGTCTCCTATTCACAACGAGCACCTTACAATAACAATAAAACAAATACAAAAGGTGAAGTGTTTTATAACGTTTTACAATAAGACAGATGACACAATAAGCCTAAACCTTCGAGGCTTCATTTACTTCCATTGCAGCAGAAAAGCTGTAAGTTAACCAATTTCCCAATCTCTGAAAAAGGCCAGTTTTATATGAAGTTTTCATTATTTTTCTTTTCTTCTTTTTACGTCGGGAAGTTTACTGCTCAACTTTGTACCATTTAAGGTTATTCATTGGACTTGAACTTTTTACATTTCAATAAAAACTAGAAAAATGTAAATATATATGTGTATGTGTGTGTGTGTGTGTGTACACATGACACCGACAAAGAAGAAATGACACAGAAATGTTATTTAATATGAAATGGTCCCTTCTGGCTGATATCTGACCTTCCTACTAAGGTCTGTGGTGGGCACACCCCTGATAGACAGTTCTAAGTACTTTTCAGCTTGTTTTAATAGTTTGTGTCAAAATCATCAACAAAATCAGCCCTAAACCACTAATCTTCATTGTATCACACGTGTTTAAGCATAGACATACTGCATTTCTCACAATTACAGGAAAGGGTATTTAGAAATTAGTTATCTTGCGACAGATGTACCATGAATTTGTTCATGTAGTTATCAATGTGGTTAATTAATTTTGACACAGAAATGCAAGGAAACTTCTTTAGCCTTTAATGAGATAAATACACACTTTTGAGATCAAGATATTTTGCTTATCAATTTATAACATTTCTGCCACATTTGCCATATAAGACAATGCTGGTTGGCTTCTGTGGAGACTTGTATGTGACAGAACGTGTGGGCCACAGCTCCTCTAGAGGCTTAAGGTGCCTCATTACCTGCAGGCTCTGGTCCCAGAAGCCTGGAACTCCAGCCTGAACCTGAGGGTGGTGTTATCAATGTATTTTCCCGCTACATTGATTGTGAATAAGAGGGCAATGAAATAACAGATATACGGTATGAAACAGCAGATGAAGCAGACTTGTTCTTTTGAAACTTCGTACAACCCATTCATCTGTTTAGATATAATATTCTCAGGGCGCTGCCTATAACTTTATTTGTTCATTTCTGTAAGTAAATAATAAGTTGTTAAAATAAAGAAGCCAATATCGCACTGGGTAATTTTGACTTTCATAGAGTACTTGTCTGTCCCTAGAGACACTTTCTGTACAATTGTAAATACTAGTGGAACATTATTGTTTCTTGTGTAGAAATATAGCTGCATCTGAACTGGTGTTAAATTTAATTCGAGTCCGTTAATGAAATTTAAAATAAAGAGTGGGATTGCAGACCATCCAATATATAAACTGCAACCCATAATGACCCTAACTGAAAAAGACGACAAAGTGCTAGCATGTCAAATCCAAAGAAATTTGATTTGCATCTAAAATCACAGCTTGCATTGGTTGTCTTTTGGTTTTAAATGCTAATGATTCCTTCTCAGAAAACTGAGAAGCACAAAGACAAACTGAGAAACTTAAAGAAGAACTGCGAAGCACAAAGTAAACACCGTGACTCGCAAACCACAAGTAAGAAACGCAAACCAAAAAACAGGACACCCAATGAAATGAATAGCGACACAAGCTTGGATGCAAGTCATGTTTCTTTGCATTTTTATTAACGGACAGAAGTAATGCCACACACAGCAGGTTAGTTTAGTTATAGTCTGTGTTCAGTCTATGGTTAAAAGCCACCATAAGAATGGCAAACGGTATGGTGGCGGATTCCACACAGTTGCCTCACATCTGGACTATTAAGTCTTTCAGCTGTCACATTATTAATAGCTCCAAATGATGTGAACTCCACCCCATGTACATGCATAAGGAGACGTGTATAAGGCAGCCTTATAAAGATCCACCAAAAATCTTTATACACTATGTATGTCAAATATTAAAAATGAAGGACAAGATGTACGTGCTACCAATCTGATGAGATTTTTACTCAGCCTTCCATCCTCTGTCGAAGTTCAGCTCCACTTCTATTCTCCGCAGGTATTATAAGTTAGGTATTTAGCCTCCATTGTTAGCGTCCATGTTGTACATATTTCCAAAACCCACCCGGTGAATTTTCCACATTTATACCATGGCCATACGGCATCGATTAAAAACAACATGTAGTGTTTAAGTGCCATTTGGGACAGTATCCTCTTTGTGAAACTCTGATGATTGATGAAGATAGATGGTTATTTTTGGTATTTAAGTTAAAGGAATTGATAATGAAAGTTGACGACAGAAAAATGTACCCCAGATGTTACATACTTAAAAAATAACACATCAGTGATGACTTTTTTTGTTTTAAATCTCATCTTAAAACTTTTCTCTTTGTGAAAGCTTTTGGAAATGTCTGACACAAGTTTTTTATTTATACTGTCTTATTCCTACTTATTAATTTTATTGTTTTTACTCTCTCTGTGCTCATGTTCTTTGGTTTTATTCTTATTTTATTTGCCCTGTCTGGTTTAACATCTTTTTGTAAAGCACTTTGTAACATTGTTAAGAAAAGTGCTATATAATAAAGTTTATTATAATTATTATTATTATTATTATATTCATTATTATTAACTGTGGCTACATATTTTATCAGCTGCAGCTCGCGAGTTGGTTTGAAAACTCCTTCTCCGCCTGACTTTCATGTTTCCAGCTGACTCCTATGAAAAGGAGAAATCTGCGGAAGGTGGCGGCCGGTGCCTAGCAACGGTTGCTAAGTAACAGTCGCTGTTAGGGGGCGGGGCTTAATGTAAATTCAGTTCCTTTGATCTGTGACGTCAGGTTGTAAAATGCCTTTGGTGTGCAAATGACGTCATCGATGACATCACATGAATGTATAAATACGGGCTGTGCATCCGGCCAACACATTCAGCTAGTCGTAACTTCTACCAGTGTTAAACTGATAGACCCGTACCTGAAAACTGAGCCAAAGAGTTCATAAAATACAAAGCGTCACCATGGATAGAAGAGTATCATCAAACACAATGGAGGAACTGGGGATTACAGTCGATACTGTTCGCCCGCTGATTGAATCCTTTTTTACAAGGATGAGAGCAGAGCAGTGGAGAAGGGTAAACTCAGGTGCCCATGATGACGCCACGAAAGTCATGTTGGCAGAGCTGCTTTTGGACATAATAGCAACCGTTTCAAGAGCCTTGTTAACAGCTCTAATGAGCCAAAATGCACTCGTGTCTGCGAAGAATGTTCGGCACAGTCTGGGCGATGCACTCAGTCAGAGTTTTGCTGAGGTTCTGGACGTGAAAGAACAAGTCCAGTGTGTCAGCTCAGAACAACTGACAGCCTTGCTTGGTGAAGAGATTACAGAAAGCGTCAACTCTGTTCTCTCCACCAGTGAGGGCTCTGCAGAACCTGTGCTGAACCGACTCGTTCCACCACGCAGACTCAACGCGATGATTGGACATGCCTTAAAAATGTTAAAGGCATTCACGGCCAAAATGAAAATTTTGTGCAGACCGCGTAGACAGAGAAGAAGCCAGAGCACCACCGTAGAGACACTGGATGATGAGGACCAACTCAAGCTGGAGGACATAGAGTCTGAAGAAACTGACCAGTCACAGGTCAGTTTTGTGGAACCAGAAATCTCAGAGGAGGTCTCATCGAAGGACAGCGTTGTGAGCGAGACAAGTAAAGCTGTCCAGGAAATAATAAGCAAAGAGGTGAGTGCAATCATAGAGCCTCTTTTGGACGACGTGTCAGACTCTGAGTATGAGCTGCTGCAATCGGAATCTTTCCTGGAGATTAAAATTGTTGCAGAGGACATTGCTCAGTCAAGTACTGACGAGAGTAAGAATTTGAAGGAGAAAGAATCAGCAGGTCCAAGCCCCAAGTCCCAACAGAACCATAGCATCATTTTGAAAGGAGTGGGGAGGAAGATAAGCAACTTTTTTGCAAAGGGATTCGCCAAAGCCTCAATACATCGCATTATTGCGCAACTAAAGGCTAAATTCCACAAGAACTCTGAAGTTGAAAGCAGAGAGTCAATCCAGTCGTTAGTGGCGAGTGTTGAGTCTCTGCTTCTGACAAAGAATGCTGAGAAACAAGAAGGTGGAAATGAGATGTGTGTGTTTTGGACATTCAAAAACATTTCACCTTCTACAGTTCGGGTATTCACAAAAGAACTTAGTGATCTCCTTTACGGTCACTTCACAGATGGGATGATGCCAGAGGTTATTCCAGAACCCATTAGAAAGAAGGAAAGTTGCAGGACAGTGTCTGTTCCTGAGTCACATGCTGACATGTATGCTGACATACGGAACAAAGTGATGTGTTTCCTGTCCCTGATGAACTGGTGGCTGAACACTCAGGCTGCCAGGCACAGTGACAGGGTGACGCTCGCTTTAATGGAGTCACTGGCAACATCAGCGCTCCCAGAGGAGACAGCACTTGTGGCAAGCGGTGCAGTGTCTGCCTCAGTTTGCGAGGAGACGTATGCTGAACCTGTGCAGGATGCAACGGGACGGGAAGAAATAGACAAAATGTTTGTCAGGATAGTGGTGGAGAAGCTCATCTCGAGGATATACAAAAAGTCAAAAGTGGTCTGGACCATTGGAGACCCAGAGGACATGATTCAACGTTTATTCGAAAAACTATGGGCCGAAGTCGAGGGTACCGACCTTGTTATAACCCCAGAAACTTTAAAAAACCTCGACAAGGCTGTTTACAAGGACCTGCTCAAGGAGTGGGGCTGTGCAGATATTGTGCTGATGTCCGTGACTTTAGGGGAACCAGTGCTTGAAAAACGCATTGTCTCCGCTATCAAACATCACCTGACATCACCAAAACAGCATAACACCATCTCCAGATTCTTCTCTTCTATGAGAAAAACCGTCTCCAAAATCCTCAGATGTAGAAAAAATAGGGTTGGTGTCATGTAGATGACACCTAATATTCATCTTGAAGGAAAAAAAATTTCTGGGGTTTTTTTTTCCTTCAAGATGAAAATAATAAAGAGCTTTAGTCCTGCCTCACATCCAGATTACCCCCCGCTCCACTGAACTCTGACAGAGACCAGTGGAGCAGGAGGTAACCTGGATCTGGGGCAGGACTCGAGCTCTCAGGGTCACTTCAGTGCTCAACAAGTGTGACCTCACAACCAAGAGGTGAAGGTTCGATTCGGTCCTGAGCCTTCATGAGTGTGAGTGTTGTCTACTGTGGTGGCGTGGGTTTACTCCGGTGCTCCGGTTTCCTCCCACATTCCTCAAAAACATGCAGCAATTGGAAAACAACATCAAATAAATAACATTCAAAAATAAATATTCAACTCAAACTGAAATTCTGTTTCCGTTACGCTCATGAATTTCCCACGTGTATGAAGAACAATAAAAACCGTGTGTTCTGCTGCAACAGTGTTCGTATGAAAGTTACTTTAACATTCAAACTATAGTCACGACCCAAAATAGTTAGTAGATAAGTTCTGGTTAGGGATGTTGCGCTAATGTATGTTTGCTTTACTCACCTGCATCACCCAGTTGATTTTTACATTACCAATGAACTTTTTAGAGCTCCCTTTTCTCCAATATTATGGCTTTACTTTTACTTTAGAGTTTCATGCACCAGTTTCAACAAATAAAAATCTACATTCACAGATTTCTCAGTGTCAGTGTGCACCAATCCACTAAGTCTCCTATTCACAACGAGCACCTTACAATAACAATAAAACAAATACAAAAGGTGAAGTGTTTTATAACGTTTTACAATAAGACAGATGACACAATAAGCCTAAACCTTCGAGGCTTCATTTACTTCCATTGCAGCAGAAAAGCTGTAAGTTAACCAATTTCCCAATCTCTGAAAAAGGCCAGTTTTATATGAAGTTTTCATTATTTTTCTTTTCTTCTTTTTACGTCGGGAAGTTTACTGCTCAACTTTGTACCATTTAAGGTTATTCATTGGACTTGAACTTTTTACATTTCAATAAAAACTAGAAAAATGTAAATATATATGTGTATGTGTGTGTGTGTGTACACATGACACCGACAAAGAAGAAATGACACAGAAATGTTATTTAATATGAAATGGTCCCTTCTGGCTGATATCTGACCTTCCTACTAAGGTCTGTGGTGGGCACACCCTGATAGACAGTTCTAAGTACTTTTCAGCTTGTTTTAATAGTTTGTGTCAAAATCATCAACAAAATCAGCCCTAAACCACTAATCTTCATTGTATCACACACGTGTTTAAGCATAGACATACTGCATTTCTCACAATTACAGGGAAAGGGTATTTAGAAATTAGTTATGCGCCGACAGATGTACCATGAATTTGTTCATGTAGTTATCAATGTGGTTAATTAATTTTGACACAGAAATGCAAGGGAAACTTCTTTAGCCTTTAATGAGATAAATACACACTTTTGAGATCAAGATATTTTGCTTATCAATTTATAACATTTCTGCCACATTTGCCATATAAGACAATGCTGGTTGGCTTCTGTGGAGACTTGTATGTGACAGAACGTGTGGGCCACAGCTCCCTCTAGAGGCTTAAGGTGCCTCATTACCTGCAGGCTCTGGTCCCAGAAGCCTGGAACTCCAGCCTGAACCTGAGGGTGGTGTTATCAATGTATTTTCCCGCTACATTGATTGTGAATAAGAGGCAATGAAATAACAGATATACGGTATGAAACAGCAGATGAAGCAGACTTGTTCTTTTGAAACTTCGTACAACCCATTCATCTGTTTAGATATAATATTCTCAGGGCGCTGCCTATAACTTTATTTGTTCATTTCTGTAAGTAAATAATAAGTTGTTAAAATAAAGAAGCCAATATCGCACTGGGTAATTTTGACTTTCATAGAGTACTTGTCTGTCCCTAGAGACACTTTCTGTACAATTGTAAATACTAGTGGAACATTATTGTTTCTTGTGTAGAAATATAGCTGCATCTGAACTGGTGTTAAATTTAATTCGAGTCCGTTAATGAAATTTAAAATAAAGAGTGGGATTGCAGACCATCCAATATATAAACTGCAACCCATAATGACCCTAACTGAAAAAGACGACAAAGTGCTAGCATGTCAAATCCAAAGAAATTTGATTTGCATCTAAAATCACAGCTTGCATTGGTTGTCTTTTGGTTTTAAATGCTAATGATTCCTTCTCAGAAAACTGAGAAGCACAAAGACAAACTGAGAAACTTAAAGAAGAACTGCGAAGCACAAAGTAAACACCGTGACTCGCAAACCACAAGTAAGAAACGCAAACCAAAATACAGGACACCCAATGAAATGAATAGCGACACAAGCTTGGATGCAAGTCATGTTTCTTTGCATTTTTATTAACGGACAGAAGTAATGCCACACACAGCAGGTTAGTTTAGTTATAGTCTGTGTTCAGTCTATGGTTAAAAGCCACCATAAGAATGGCAAACGGTATGGTTGCGGATTCAACACAGTTGCCTCACATCTGGACTATTAAGTCTTTCAGCTGTCACATTATTAATAGCTCCAAATGATGTGAACTCCACCCCATGTACATGCATAAGGAGACGTGTATAAGGCAGCCTTATAAAGATCCACCAAAAATCTTTATACACTATGTATGTCAAATATTAAAAATGAAGGACAAGATGTACGTGCTACCAATCTGATGAGATTTTTACTCAGCCTTCCATCCTCTGTCGAAGTTCAGCTCCACTTCTATTCTCCGCAGGTATTATAAGTTAGGTATTTAGCCTCCATTGTTAGCGTCCATGTTGTACATATTTCCAAAACCCACCCGGTGAATTTTCCACATTTATACCATGGCCATACGGCATCGATTAAAAACAACATGTAGTGTTTAAGTGCCATTTGGGACAGTATCCTCTTTGTGAAACTCTGATGATTGATGAAGATAGATGGTTATTTTTGGTATTTAAGTTAAAGGAATTGATAATGAAAGTTGACGACAGAAAAATGTACCCCAGATGTTACATACTTAAAAAATAACACATCAGTGATGACTTTTTTTGTTTTAAATCTCATCTTAAAACTTTTCTCTTTGTGAAAGCTTTTGGAAATGTCTGACACAAGTTTTTTATTTATACTGTCTTATTCCTACTTATTAATTTTATTGTTCTTACTCTCTCTGTGCTCATGTTCTTTGGTTTTATTCTTATTTTATTTGCCCTGTCTGGTTTAACATCTTTTTGTAAAGCACTTTGTAACATTGTTAAGAAAAGTGCTATATAATAAAGTTTATTATAATTATTATTATTATTATTATATTCATTATTATTAACTGTGGCTACATATTTTATCAGCTGCAGCTCGCGAGTTGGTTTGAAAACTCCTTCTCCGCCTGACTTTCATGTTTCCAGCTGACTCCTATGAAAAGGAGAAATCTGCGGAAGGTGGCGGCCGGTGCCTAGCAACGGTTGCTAAGTAACAGTCGCTGTTAGGGCGGGGCTTAATGTAAATTCAGTTCCTTTGATCTGTGACGTCAGGTTGTAAAATGCCTTTGGTGTGC
>NW_024401524.1:0-7415 GCF_016859285.1 Xiphias gladius
CTTATGGAGTCTTCTTAAAGTACAAAGTTTTCTAAAACGATCTGGCAAAATTAAGAGCCTAGCAGCTCAAATGAATATTTGAGTCAAATGAAGATTTCTCGGCGAATAGACGACAAAAAACAACATGTGCTGTGATTCTGGCCCTTTATCGCACTGAAATCCAAGGACAGCATGTTTGACATCATCAGGCAAGCAATGTCATGGGTTCCAAAATCTTAAGTAGTTAGATGAGCTTGAGGGTCGACAACATGTCTTATATACATATATGTTCCAAAAGAAACAAGCTGTTTAGACTATATTATGTTCAAATTCCTCTCTCGTGAATGAACATCAAATCAAACATGTACTGCGTTTTCAAAAAGTGTATGCAAACTCAATTCAAAGCACATTCATACCTTGCTTATGGAGTCTTCTTAAAGTACAAAGTTTTCTAAAAGGATCTGGCAAGAATTAAGAGCCTAGCAGCTCAAATGAATATTTGAGTCAAATGAAGTTTTCTCGGAGAATAGGCGTAAAAATCAACATCTGCTGTGATTTTTGGAAGTCTATACTGAAATCAAATGAAAGCATGTTTGCCATCATCAGTCATGCAATTTCTTGGGTTCCAAAATCTTAAAGTAGTTAGATGAGCTTGAGGGTCGACAACATGTCTTATATACATATATGTTCCAAAAGAAACAAGCTGTTTAGACTATATTATGTTCAAATTCCCTCTCTAAATGCGAATGAACATCAAATCAAACATGTACTGCGTTTTCAAAAAAGTGCTTATGCAAACTCAATTCAAAGCACATACATACCTTGCTTATGGAGTCTTCTTAAGTACAAAAGTTTTCTAAAACGATCTGGCAAATTAAGAGCCTAGCAGCTCAAATGAATATTTGAGTCAAATGAGTTTTCTCGGCGAATAGGCGCCAAAATCAACATCTGCTGTGATTCTGGCCGTTAAAGTCTACTGAAATCAAATGAAAGCATGTTTGCCATCATCAGTCATGCAATTTCTTGGGTTCCAAAATCTTAAAGTAGTTAGATGAGCTTGAGGGTCGACAACATGTCTTATATACATATATGTTCCAAAAAACAAGCTGTTTAGACTATATTATGTTCAAATTCCTCTCTAAATGCGAATGAACATCAAATCAAACATGTACTGCGTTTTCAAAAAATGCTTATGCAAACTCAATTCAAAGCACATACGTACCTTGCTTATGGAGTCTTCTTAAAGTACAAAGTTTTCTAAAACGATCTGGCAGAATTAAGAGCCTAGCAGCTCAAATGAATATTTGAGTCAAATGAAGTTTTCTCGTGAATAGGCAAAAATCAACATCTGCTGTGATTCTGGCCGTGTGCACTGAAATCAAATGAAAGCATGTTTGCCATCATCAGTCATGCAATTTCTTGGGTTCCAAAATCTTAAAGTAGTTAGATGAGCTTGAGGGTCGACAACATATCTTATATACATATATGTTCCAAAAGAAACAAGCTGTTTAGACTATATTATGTTCAAATTCCTCTCTAATCAGCGAATGAACATCAAATCAAACATGTACTGCGTTTTCAAAAAAGTGCTTATGCAAACTCAATTCAAAGCACATACTTACCTTGCTTATGGAGTCTTCTTAAAGTACAAAGTTTTCTAAAACGATCTGGCAAGAATTAAGAGCCTAGCAGCTCAAATGAATATTTGAGTCAAATGAAGTTTTCTCGGCGAATAGACGCCAAAAATCAACATCTGCTGTGATTCTGGCACGTGTTCGCACTGAAATCAAATGAAAGCATGTTTGCCATCATCAGTCATGCAATTTCTTGGGTTCCAAAATCTTAAAGTAGTTAGATGAGCTTGAGGGGTCGACAACATGTCTTATATACATATATGTTCCAAAAGAAACAAGCTGTTTAGACTATATTATGTTCAAATTCCCTCTCTAGTCGCGAATGAACATCAAATCAAACATGTCCCGCGTTTTCAAAAAATGCTTATGCGAACTCAATTCAAAGCACATACATACCTTGCTTATGGAGTCTTCTTAAAGTACAAAGTTTTCTAAAACGATCTGGCAAGAATTAAGAGCCTAGCAGCTCAAATGAATATTTGAGTCAAATGAAGTTTTCTCGGTGAATAGACGCCAAAAATCAACATCTGCTGTGATTCTGGCCCGTGTGCGCACTGAATTCAAATGAAAGCATGTTTGCCATCATCAGTCATGCAATTTCTTGGGTTCCAAAATCTTAAAGTAGTTAGATGAGCTTGAGGTTTAGACAACATATCTTATATACATATATGTTCCAAAAGAAACAAGCTGTTTAGACTATATTATGGTCAAATTCCCTCTCTAAATGAATGAACATCAAATCAAACATGTACTGCGTTTTCAAAAAATGCTTATGCAAACTCAATTCAAAGCACATACTTACCTTGCTTATGGAGTCTTCTTAAAGTACAAAGTTTTCTAAAACGATCTGGCAAGAATTAAGAGCCTAGCAGCTCAAATGAATATTTGAGTCAAATGAAGTTTTCTCGGCGAATAGACGCCAAAAATCAACATCTGCTGTGATTCTGGCCCGTGTCTACTGAAATCAAATGAAAGCATGTTTGCCATCATCAGTCATGCAATTTCTTGGGTTCCAAAATCTTAAAGTAGTTAGATGAGCTTGAGGGTCGACAACATGTCTTATATACATATATGTTCCAAAAGAAACAAGCTGTTTAGACTATATTATGTTCAAATTCCTCTCTAAATGAATGAACATCAAATCAAACATGTACTGCGTTTTCAAAAAATGCTTATGCAAACTCAATTCAAAGCACATACTTACCTTGCTTATGGAGTCTTCTTAAAGTACAAAGTTTTCTAAAACGATCTGGCAAGAATTAAGAGCCTAGCAGCTCAAATGAATATTTGAGTCAAATGAAGTTTTCTCGGTGAATAGGCGCCGTAAAAATCAACATCTGCTGTGATTCTGGCCGTGTCTTACTGAAATCAAATGAAAGCATGTTTGCCATCATCAGTCATGCAATTTCTTGGGTTTCCAAAATCTTAAAGTAGTTAGATGAGCTTGAGGGGTCGACAACATGTCTTATATACATATATGTTCCAAAAGAAACAAGCTGTTTAGACTATATTATGTTCAAATTCCTCTCTCGTCGCGAATGAACATCAAATCAAACATGTACTGCGTTTTCAAAAAAGTGCTTATGCAAACTCAATTCAAAGCACATACTTACCTTGCTTATGGAGTCTTCTTAAAGTACAAAGTTTTCTAAAACGATCTGGCAAGAATTAAGAGCCTAGCAGCTCAAATGAATATTTGAGTCAAATGAAGTTTTCTCGGCGAATAGACGCCAAAACTCAACATCTGCTGTGATTCTGGCCCGTCTGCGCACTGAAATCAAATGAAAGCATGTTTGCCATCATCAGTCATGCAATTTCTTGGGTTCCAAAATCTTAAAGTAGTTAGATGAGCTTGAGGGGTCGACAACATGTCTTATATACATATATGTTCCAAAAGAAACAAGCTGTTTAGACTATATTATGTTCAAATTCCCTCTCTCATCGCGAATGAACATCAAATCAAACATGTACTGCGTTTTCAAAAAGTGCTTATGCAAACTCAATTCAAAGCACATACATACCTTGCTTATGGAGTCTTCTTAAAGTACAAAGTTTTCTAAAACGATCTGGCAAGAATTAAGAGCCTAGCAGCTCAAATGAATATTTGAGTCAAATGAAGTTTTCTCGGCGAATAGACGCCAAAAATCAACATCTGCTGTGATTCTGGCCCTGAAATCCAATGAAAGCATGTTTGCCATCATCAGTCATGCAATTTCTTGGGTTCCAAAATCTTAAAGTAGTTAGATGAGCTTGAGGGGTCGACAACATGTCTTATATACATATATGTTCCAAAAGAAACAAGCTGTTTAGACTATATTATGTTCAAATTCCTCTCTCGTCATGAATGAACATCAAATCAAACATGTACTGCGTTTTCAAAAAATGCTTATGCAAACTCAATTCAAAGCACATACATACCTTGCTTATGGAGTCTTCTTAAAAGTACAAAGTTTTCTAAAACGATCTGGCAAAATTAAGAGCCTAGCAGCTCAAATGAATATTTGAGTCAAATGAAGTTTTCTCGGCGAATAGACGCCAAAAATCAAAATGTGCAGTGATTCTGGCCTGTGTGTGTACTGAAATCAAATGAAAGCATGTTTGCCATCATCAGTCATGCAATTTCTTGGGTTCCAAAATCTTAAAGTAGTTAGATGAGCTTGAGTTGTCGACAACATGTCTTATATACATATATGTTCCAAAAGAAACAAGCTGTTTAGACTATATTATGTTCAAATTCCTCTCTAAATGCGAATGAACATCAAATCAAACATGTACTGCGTTTTCAAAAAGTGCTTATGCAAACTCAATTCAAAGCACATACATACCTTGCTTATGGAGTCTTCTTAAAGTACAAAGTTTTCTAAAACGATCTGGCAAGAATTAAGAGCCTAGCAGCTCAAATGAATATTTGAGTCAAATGAAGTTTTCTCGGCGTGAATAGGCCAAAAATCAACATCTGCTGTGATTCTGGCCGTCTATGCACTGAAATCAAATGAAAGCATGTTTGCCATCATCAGTCATGCAATTTCTTGGGTTCCAAAATCTTAAAGTAGTTAGATGAGCTTGAGGGTCGACAACATGTCTTATATACATATATGTTCCAAAAGAAACAAGCTGTTTAGACTATATTATGTTCAAATTCCCTCTCATGTCGCGAATGAACATCAAATCAAACATGTACTGCGTTTTCAAAAAATGCTTATGCAAACTCAATTCAAAGCACATACATACCTTGCTTATGGAGTCTTCTTAAAGTACAAAGTTTTCTAAAACGATCTGGCAAGAATTAAGAGCCTAGCAGCTCAAATGAATATTTGAGTCAAATGAAGTTTTCTCGGTGAATAGACGCCAAAAATCAACATCTGCTGTGATTCTGGCCCGTCTGCGCACTGAAATCCAATGAAAGCATGTTTGCCATCATCAGTCATGCAATTTCTTGGGTTCCAAAATCTTAAAGTAGTTAGATGAGCTTGAGGGGTCGACAACATGTCTTATATACATATATGTTCCAAAAGAAACAAGCTGTTTAGACTATATTATGTTCAAATTACCTCTCTTGTCGCGAATGAACATCAAATCAACCATGTACTGCGTTTTTCAAAAAAGTGCTTATGCAAACTCAATTCAAAGCACATACTTACCTTGCTTATGGAGTCTTCTTAAAGTACAAAGTTTTCTAAAACGATCTGGCAAGAATTAAGAGCCTAGCAGCTCAAATGAATATTTGAGTCAAATGAAGTTTTCTCGTGAATAGGCGCCAAAAATCAACATCTGCTGTGATTCTGGCCGTGTCTTACTGAAATCAAATGAAAGCATGTTTGCCATCATCAGTCATGCAATTTCTTGGGTTCCAAAATCTTAAAGTAGTTAGATGAGCTTGAGGGGTCGACAACATGTCTTATATACATATATGTTCCAAAAGAAACAAGCTGTTTAGACTATATTATGTTCAAATTCCTCTCTAAATGCGAATGAACATCAAATCAAACATTTAATGCGTTTTCAAAAAAAGTGCTTATGCAAACTCAATTCAAAGCACATACATACCTTGCTTATGGAGTCTTCTTAAAGTACAAAGTTTTCTAAAACGAAATGGCAAGAAGTAAGAGACTAGAAGCTCAAAAGAATATTTGAGTCAAATGAAGTTTTCTCGTCGGCGAATAGGCAAAAATCAACATCTGCTGTGATTCTGGCCCGTCTGCACTGAAATCCAATGAAAGCATGTTTGCCATCATCAGTCATGCAATTTCTTGGGTTCCAAAATCTTAAAGTAGTTAGATGAGCTTGAGGGGTCGACAACATGTCTTATATACATATATGTTCCAAAAGAAACAAGCTGTTTAGACTATATTATGTTCAAATTCCCTCTCTCGTCGAATGAACATCAAATCAAACATGTACTGCGTTTTCAAAAAAGTGCTTATGCAAACTCAATTCAAAGCACATACATACCTTGCTTATGGAGTCTTCTTAAAAGTACAAAGTTTTCTAAAACGATCTGGCAAGAATTAAGAGCCTAGCAGCTCAAATGAATATTTGAGTCAAATGAGATTTTCTCGTCGAATAGACGACAAAAATAAACATCTGCTGTGATTCTGTCCCGTTTGCGCACTGAAATCAAATGAAAGCATGTTTGCCATCATCAGTCATGCAATTTCTTGGGTTCCAAAATCTTAAAGTAGTTAGATGAGATTGAGGGGTCGACAACATGTCTTATATACATATATGTTCCAAAAGAAACAAGCTGTTTAGACTATATTATGGTCAAATTCCCTCTCTGTCATGAATGAACATCAAATCAAACATGTACTGCGTTTTCCAAAAAGTGCTTATGCAAACTCAATTCAAAGCACATACATACCTTGCTTATGGAGTCTTCTTAAAGTACAAAGTTTTCTAAAACGATCTGGCAAATTAAGAGCCTAGCAGCTCAAATGAATATTTGAGTCAAATGAAGTTTTCTCGGCGAATAGGCCAAAAATCAACATCTGCTGTGATTCTGGCCCGTCTATGCACTGAAATCAAATGAAAGCATGTTTGCCATCATCAGTCATGCAATTTCTTGGGTTCCAAAATCTTAAAGTAGTTAGATGAGCTTGAGGGTCGACAACATGTCTTATATACATATATGTTCCAAAAGAAACAAGCTGTTTAGACTATATTATGTTCAAATTCCTCTCTAAATGCGAATGAACATCAAATCAAACATGTACTGCGTTTTCAAAAAAGTGCTTATGCAAACTCAATTCAAAAGCACATACTTACCTTGCTTATGGAGTCTTCTTAAAGTACAAAGTTTTCTAAAACGATCTGGCAAGAATTAAGAGCCTAGCAGCTCAAATGAATATTTGAGTCAAATGAAGTTTTCTCGGCGTATTGACGCAATAAATCAACATCTGCTGTGATTCTGGCCCGTGTGCGCACTGAAATCCAATGAAAGCATGTTTGCCATCATCAGTCATGCAATTTCTTGGGTTCCAAAATCTTAAAGTAGTTAGATGAGCTTGAGGGGTCGACAACATGTCTTATATACATATATGTTCCAAAAGAAACAAGCTGTTTAGACTATATTATGTTCAAATTCCCTCTCTCGTCGCGAATGAACATCAAATCAAACATGTACTGCGTTTTCAAAAAAGTGCTTATGCAAACTCAATTCAAAGCACATACATACCTTGCTTATGGAGTCTTCTTAAAGTACAAAGTTTTCTAAAACGATCTGGCAAGAATTAAGAGCCTAGCAGCTCAAATGAATATTTGAGTCAAATGAAGTTTTCTCGTCGAATAGACGCCAAAAATCAA
>NW_024401525.1:0-5000 GCF_016859285.1 Xiphias gladius
ACTGCCTGCCCCAACACACCAGATTGTGACCAAATATATCTCAAAGGCAGAAAACTGGCACAAAACATCTACACTGAACTCACCAGTGATGTTTTCTCAATTGTCAAATGCAAAAAACTTAAATCTTCTCGTAAACCTGAGCATATCAAATTGCACCCACTGCCAAGATTCTCCTAGAATTACATAAAGTTGGGCTCAAACTACAGGAGTTTTAAAATCCTAACCCATTTTGAAGTTGGGTTGCATCATATAAGGAGAAACTTCACAGATGTTCTTTTCTCTAATCTCAAACACACACACACTACCAAATTTCAAAATAGTTGCGCATCACACACACTACAGGATATTATCAAGATTATTGTGCAAGAGAGAGCAATCAGTGGGCAATGCATCACCTCACGTGATCTCATTTTATGGGATTTCCTGGGGAGGCAGATGTAAACAAAATGGAGACTGTGGTGCAACAACTCGCTGTAATGTTGGTAATACTTTGCAGAGAGAAAAACAAAAAGCAGAACGCTCAACGAGTCTGGATGAGAAAATGGTTGGGGAGATGTGGTCAACACGGGTTGTCTATTCTTCAGTGTGGCCTGGAGGTGAGATTTTAAATTTCTGCAAAGCTATCCACAGTAGTATGATAGCTAATGTTAGCCTCGGGGCCTAAAATGTTTACTGTTGCTTGGTAAAACCGTCAACTGCTCCGGGACTGACGTAATCATCCAGATTTTAACTCCAATATCAAACATGTTTCATATTAATCTGGGTGGCCCCAATGAGTCTGCGAGCAGTTCGGGAGGTTTAAAACCAGATTTGTAAACCCCTCAAATTACCAGATAATCTTGGCCGAACATTGGTACTGACCAAGGTCCCAGACTAGATTTCTCCTCCGATTGTCTGGAGGGGTGAATCTGGGATAAACTGGCCCAAAACTCTTGTAGTCTGAGCTCGGCTTTTTAAATTTATATTTTTCATTTCACTTCAAAAACCCCTTCCCCACACTTCTTTCCAACATCGGATTAGAAGAGTTTTTGTCTGACCATTTCTGTAACCTTTCCAAAACCAACAATCTAACACTCACACTCTCTTCACGCCATGATTGGCCAGCTGTGCTGAGGTGAGAAAGAAGTTAGGGTTTTAACTTCTCTCTCTAGCTCTGTTTTTTCATTCTTGACCCAACTGTCACTTTTCAAGCGAATATCCAAGTACAACACTAGGAATGCCTTCCAGGAAAGATTGTCTGAAAAAATGTTCACTCCGCCTTTGAGTGTGACCATTTGGAAAAAGCCATAAACACTTTTTAATTCTGACCTGGTCAGACAACACGCTGTACAAACTAGTTCTGATTGAGCATAAACCAACCCTCAGGAATGCTTCCAGCTTTTTACCTGAGGAAGATGAAGATGGCTCTCCGATAAGAAACTCCATCCAGCTTGTCATAGTAGTCCAGGTATGGCTTAATGCTGTCAATCAAGCCAGGATTCATCTTGTCCATCTCATCAAAGATGAACATGGAGCGTTCACAGTTGCTGACATTGCCCTTGATCCACTGCTGTAACTGAGACTGAGGAGACACCGCAGCATATTTAATTCATAAATACAGAAGGCTCAAACAGCACAATGTCAGTGTGTTTTAATTGAAAGTAAAATTAATCAACTTATTTGTACTCCATACCTTGTACTCAAGATTTTGACTTGGGTGTGGGAAGTGAAGTGTGGATGTGAAAACATGAACATAGCTGCTGTTCATTCCCTCCTTATAAATGTTTTCAGCAATCAGCTGACTAACAAAGTTCTTCCCTGTACCGGTCCATCCATGCAGTGAGAGCACCAGGGGCTTCTTCGGGTTGCCATTGCTCATGAATCCACTCACAGCTTTTAAAATGATGCGTGACGCAATGTGCTGTCCAAACAGTTTGTTTTCCATGTCAACCTTGAGACCTAGTAAGTACACAGCATAGAGTCATCAGGATTAGTTGCTTTAAACACCTGACTAAAAAAAAAACCTTTCTCAGATGGTTTAGCTGAGGTGGTAAGCCACCAAGGTTAATATTATTATTTTCAATTCCGTGTGAAACTTGGAAATGGCTTATTAATCCAATTCACTGGCAGATACCACTGTTCACCGTCATACCAGTGGTGTGCCACTCGTTTTAGGGTCATATGCCAGTCCTTATATTGGTATGCGACTTTGACCAGCGATACGTTGCTGCTGCTCCTCGACGGGCCGAGTCAATCACCTGATCTCAATCCACCTGCTGAGGACCAGACTAAAAGGCAGAGA
The DNA here is from genome assembly GCF_016859285.1 of Xiphias gladius. Lineage (NCBI taxonomy): Eukaryota > Metazoa > Chordata > Actinopteri > Istiophoriformes > Xiphiidae > Xiphias > Xiphias gladius. Next base: position 2,282 of record NW_024401525.1, read on the forward strand.
GGCTCCACAGCGAGCAAGAGCTGAAGGTCTCCGCAGGGAGGCTCAGGGAGAGCATCACCAAGGAAGATACACAGTCGAAGGCTTCAGGAAGTCATTGACTGCAAATGATTTTCCATTAAATATTAAATATAATGATTTAGTCCAACTGCTTTTGAACCTCTGAACTTTGAGCACTATGTGGCGTTCAGAGGGCTACATCCCCCACAAAGTTATTTCTATATTGATGTAAACCCACTGAAATTAAAGCCGAGGGGTTGGCACTTTAATGCACTGTACGTTTATTTCAAACTCAGTATGCTGAAGCATTGAGCCCGAAGAACAAAAAATGTCTACATTTTGCAGTCAGGTTTCGATTTGAAAAGAAAAAAAAGAAAGAAAAAAAACACTCAAGCCAGGGCGCTTTCCTTGTCCCTTAGACTGTACATTAATGTAAATAATTTCCCCCTTCAGTCGCGTTAAAATAGGCTACACAGGCTCACCTGTCGCATTGAAGGCTATCCATTTCGAACTGCAACTTTCATGTAAGTAATTGTAGATCGTCCGGCCCAGAGTCGCACCGATGCCGATCACCACTGTTGTTGTGAACGGATCGAACGTGTTTACCAGCAAGCCGGTTGTCAACAAAACATGTAACAACAAATATATACGTGCCGCTTTCATCGTCTAAAAAAACTTAATCCGCGACATCTGTCGCTTTTAATGTGGTAAAACAACCTTAAAACCACGGTAAAACCACGCTAATTCAACAGACAAGGCCAAGCTTTTTTGCAACGCGGAACTTCCTTATTCGTCATGAACACGTGATGTACACACTGAGATCCGTTCAACGCAACCTCAGGAATGTTTGTTGAGTTTGGAAATGATGCTAAATAAATTTATACAAAGTATTACAGTAAGCTTTATGCAAGTTTATACTATTTAGGTACGTGTATAGCTTACTGACAATGTAGCACGTGTAACGTTAAACCAATCGCTAGTTTAAAGCCGTTAAAGTGTGAGAAAAGACCACAAAAGATGTGATGGCTAACGTGTCAGCCGGATACACGTGTGTTACCTGTCCTGTTGAATGAAATCCACTCGGGTTGACAGCACTCGTGGAAATAGTGGAAAATGTTCTGGTAGCTAGCTAAAAACGCCGTCAGAGTCGCAGCCACTCCGACTGCTATGGTGGTGCTGATGGGCTCGATCGCTTCAGTCACACCGGAGCAGACCAACAACCACAGCAGCAGGACGTGTCGCTTCCTCGGTTTCATTTCGCACAAGTGTTACCTCTTTAACTACAGATATATTTTATAAAAAAGATAAACTATCCAATAGTTCGTTAGAGCGGAGAGGCGCTTCAGTTGTCATGAACACGCAGGAGTGTAGTGATGTCAGAGTCCAAAGATTTTTCTTTCGATTGAAGGTAAACTCTTCTCTTTCTTCTTCTGCTCCTTTTTCTTCTTCGAGGTTTTACGGCAGTTGGCATCCACGATGTTGTATTACTGCCACCCTCAGTTTTTATTCTCCCTCTATTTTCTGTAATCGTGTCATTATTTTGTCTTTCCTGTGTAAATTTCCTGCATGATATAAGGACAAAATAAACTGTCGCTTCCCTTTTCCCTTTTGTTCCCCTATTTCTTAACATACCTATTCTTTTTTGGATTATGCATCTTTATGTTGAATCTGCATTGTGCAGTACCCAGGATACCTGAATATGCTGGGACCCACATGAATGTGATATTTTCCAGCAACTGCAGACCCTGTTGAATCTGTTTGCAGATACTTTGATCCATCTGTAAAAATATGAATAAAGTCACTGTAAAAACTAAGCACAGTTTTGTGAAATTCTAATTTACTTAATCTGAAATTTCATTCTAGGTGTGTGAATAAGTAGGGCTGACACGGACGGACAGTTTTGTAAGAGAAAAACTAACTGAATGGCAGCTTGACAGCCTGATAGACACCTTAAAAGGTACGTTCCTTTTTTATCGAGACATGATATTGAGAATGTACTTTTAAGGGACAGAAAGTAAAAATGGACTTTTTATCTAGCTATATGTCATATGGAATAAAACTGCAAATAGAATAGAACACGCGTCTCATGAAATAGATGTGCGAAGTGTTCTTCTGTTCACCTCCCTGTAAGGTTTGAATTTATTAATTGATTGGTCAGAGAATTTATTCATTCCTTCACCTGAGGAAGATGAATATGACTTTCCGATATCAAACTCCAGTTTGTCATAGTAGTCCAGGTATGGTTTAATGCTGTCAATCGGGCAGGATGCATCTTGTCCATCTTATCAACGATGAAAACAGAGTGTTTACAGTTGCTGACATTGCCCTTGATTCCCTGCTGGAACTGAGACTGAGGAGACACAGCAGCATATTTCATTCATACAGAAGGCTGAAAAAGAACAATGTCACTGTGTTTCAATTGCGACTACTCTTCATCATACCTTGGAGGTATCAATTTGACCTTCCTGCAGGAAGTGATATGTAGATTTGACAACATGAACATAGTTGTTGTCCATTCTCTCCTTGTAAATGTTTTCAGCAATCAGTTTACGAAGTAAGAGCCGCTTGGTCCGTGCAAAGAGAGGACCAGGTGCTTTTCTGGGTTGTTGTGGCTCATGAATCCATTCACAGCTTTCAGGATGATGCGTGACATAATGTACAGTTTGCTTTCCATGTCAACTTTGAGACCTAGAGAGTACGCAGCAGAAAATCAGCAGGATGG
>NW_024401526.1:0-5000 GCF_016859285.1 Xiphias gladius
TTTATCAGTCCCAACAATAGAGATTTCCCATCTAAATATTTCAGATTGATTCATTTCAATAGCAGCGAGAGGCTCCAAGTAGTCAGCGTGTCCAAAATTGTATTAATAAAGAAAGAAACGTTTCCAGCCGACGGCTCTGAATAGGACGAATCTGCCGAAGCACGCCACAGGGGCCTAGCAACGGTTGCTAAGTAACGGTTGCTGTTAGGGGGCGGGGCTTAACGTAGAGGAAACGTCCCAGATCAAAGTCGTTTCTTTGATGTTGGAATGACGCCATCGATGACGTCATAAAAAGCTATATTTATGTACATTCCGCCTCAAATTTCAGTTAGTCTTTCTGCTAGTGTTAACTGTGCTGTGTTAACCGACAACGGCGACGTTAAAAACTAAGCAACGCAAACTACACAAAACAATCACCATGGATAGAAGAGATTCATCAAACACAACGGAGGAACTGGAGATTACAGTCGATACTGTTCGCCCGCTGATTGAGTCCTTTTTTACAAGGATGACGGCGGAGCAGTGGAGATTGCTAAAATCAGGTACTCCTGGTGATGCCACTAAGATTATGTTGGCAGAGCTGCTTTTGAACATAATTTCAGCAGTTACAAAAGTCGTGCTGAGGGCTCTAATGAGCCGTAAGGCAATCGTGTCTGAGGAGACGGTTCAGCAAAGTCTGGGCGACACACTCGCTCAGAGTTTTGCTGAGGTTCTGGACGTCAAAGAACGAGTCCAGTGTGTCAGCTCGGAGCGACTGACAGCCCTGATTGTGGAAGAGATGGCAGAAAGTGTCAAGTCTGCCCTCTCTTCCAGTGAGGGCTCTGCAGAACCGGTGCTGAACCGACTCACTCCCCCCAGCAAGCTCAATGAGATGATTAATCATGCCTGCAAAGTACTAAAGGCATTCATGGCAAAGATGAAAATGCTGTGCAAAACTCCACGAAGACAGAGGAGACGCCAGACCACCGCCGTAGAGACACAGGACAAGGATGACCAACTCCAGCAAGAGGACATGGAGTCCACAGACACTGACCAGTCACCAGTCAGATCTGTAAAACCAGAAACCTCAGAGGAGGTCTCATCAGACGGCAGTGCGGCGAGCAATAAAAGTAAAGATGTCCAGGAAGTAATTAGCAAAGAGGTGAGTGATATCGTAGAGCCTCTTTTGGATCAAGTGTCAGACTCTGAGTTTGAGCTGCTGCAATCCGAATCTTCCCTGGAGATCAAAATGATTGCAGATGACATTGCTCAGTCAAGTACTGACAAGAGTAGGAGTCTGAAAGAGACAGAATCTGCAGGTCCAAGCCCCAAGTCCCAACAGAAGCACAAAACGTCCCTGAAAGAAGTGAGGACCAAGATTGAGAGCTTTTTTGCAAAGAGCTTTGCCAGCGCCTCCATTTATCGAATAGTGGCACAAGTAAAGACTAAATTCCACCAGCACAAAATTGAATGCAGAGAGTCAATCCAGTCATTAATGGCGAGTGTTGACTCTCTGCTTCTGACAGAAAATGCCGAAAAACAACAAGACGGAAATGAAATTTGTGTGTTTCGGAGATTCAAAAACGATTCACCTGCTGAAGTTCTGGTATTAGCAAAAGAACTCAGTGATCTCCTGTACATTCACATCACAGATGACTTTATTCCAATACCACTGAGGAGGGGGGAAAGTTGCAGGACAGTGTCTGTTCCTGAGTCACATGCTGACATGTATGCTGACATACGGAACAAAGTTACGTGTTTCCTGGCCATGACCGGCTGGTGGGTGAAGTCTGAGGCTGCCAGGCACAGTGGCAAGGTGGCACGCGCTTTAATGGACGCTGAGTCACTGGCAATACCAACGCTCCCAGAGGAGACAGCACTTGCGGCAACGGGTGCAGTGTCTGCCTCAGTTTGCGAGGAGAGCTATGCTGAACCTGTGCAGAACGCAACGGCAGGGGAAGAAATAAACAAAATGTCTGTCAGGATACTGGTGGAGAAGCTCGTCACGCGGATATTAAACAAGTCAGAAGTGGAAACCCTTGGAAAACTAGAGGACGTCAAACAACATCTGGTCGAAAAAATATGGGCCGAATTCAAGGGTACCGATTTTGTAATTACCCCAGAAGCTTTTAAAAACCTCCACAGGGCTGTTTTCAAGGACCTGCGTAAGGAGTGGGGCTGTGCAGATATGGTGCTGGTATCCATGTGTTTAGCGGAGCCAGTGCTTGAAAAACGCATTGTCTCCGCTATCAAACATCACCTGACATCACCAAAAAAGCATAACGCCATCTCCAGATTCTTCTCTTCTATGAGAAAAGCCGTCTCCAACATCATCGGATGTATAAAATAGGTTTGCTGTCATTTAGATGACAATTAATATTCGTCTTGAAGGGAAAGACACGTCTTGGATTTTAGTTTTTTCCTTCAAGATGAAAATAATAAAGAGCTTCAGTCCTGCCTCGCATCCAGATAACCTCTTGCTCCACTGGTCTGTGTGCAGGAGGTAACCTAGATCTGGGGCAGGACTCGAGCTCTCAGGGCCACCTCAGTGCTCAACAAGTGTGACCTCACAACCAAGAGGTGAAGGTTCGATTCCCGGTCCTGAGCCTTCATGAGTGTGAGTGTTGTCTACTGTGGTGGCGTGGGTTTACTCCGGGTGCTCCGGTTTCCTCCCACATTTCTGAAACTATGCAGCAATTGGGCACTCTAAACACCCCCCTCTCAAAAACACATAAAAAAATTATTCACCAGCAAAAATGAATAAAATTCCAAAAAAAAAAAAAAATACAACTCAAACTGAAATTCTGTTTCTGTTACGCTCATGAATTTCCACATGTGTATGAAGAACAATAAAAACCGTGTGTTCTGTTGCAACAGTGTTCATATGAAAGTTACTTTAGCATTCAAATTATAGTCATGACCCCAAATAGTTAGTCGATAAGTTCTGGTTAGGGATGTTGCGCTAATGTATGTTTGCTTTACTCACCTGCATCACCCAGTTCATTTTTACATTACCAATGAACTTTTTAGAGCTCCCTTTTCTCCAATATTATAGCTTTACTTTTACTTTAGAGTTTCATGCACCAGTTTCAACAAATAAAAATCTACATTCACAGATTTCTCAGTGTCAGTGTGCACCAATCCACTAAGTCTCCTATTCACAGTGAGCACCTTACAATAACAATAAAAGAAAAGAAATTAAAGGTTTTATAACATTTTCAATAAAGACAAATGTCACGTTAAAAGAAATAGAAAATAAAAGAATAATAGGTTGTTTTATACTTGTTGGTATGAGTCAGAGAAAATACAGCAGTGTTGTCTGTCAGCACTAATGTCACTGAGTGGATAAGATGAATAAGATACATATGTTGTTGTGGATTAATATTAAGGAGACCTGCTGTTCCTTTTTAATGTCATTTTATTATAAATCAAGTAAAACTCTGTATTTGTTGATATTTCAATTTGTGTTCCAGGCAGGCAAGGAAAAGCCTTTTAAATTAATTACAATTATAAACAGGTGAAACTGGAGAAAACCTTATAAAAGGTCCAGACAAGAAGATCTTCCTTTACTGAAAGGCGTCAGATGGGCAACATGACAAAATTCACATCAGGGCCTGTATTTACCACTTTTGAGTTTTTTGAGATAAGGACAATCAATGATATTGAGGATCAATCAGATCAATCAGTACCGGACACACTGGATGCAGGTGATGGAGATTCCTCTGAAAATGTTCTTGGGTCTTTTTTCTTTCACCTTCCGTGAAATGATTCTCTGCAAAGTTCACGTAAAAAAAAAAAAAGAAATGATGAGTTTATTTGACAAACCCACTCATGGAGCCTCTACGGGTGAATTTAAAGGGATGCTGCAAAGTTTCCACCAGGCCTTTTTTCCCAGAAATGAATCAGTTATATACATTATCTCATTGTACTGTAGAATGGATTCCAGAAACTCTTATTTGAATGTTCATTGTGGATCAGACACACACACATAAGGCACTTATAAATCAGTCACTTAAAATGTGCAGATTATTGTGCCAAGAAATTGTCTTTTTCACAGTCTTTTATTCACCTGCTATACAGACAAAATAAATGTCTGTAGCCTTCAATGACATGCATGCAGACTGTTCAAATATTTTCTGCATCAATTATTCTTATTTATTCCAAGTTTACCATATATTTAACCAAACAGTGTCAACCTCCTGCTTGCAGGCTAAACTTGGCGAGCAGCCACCTTTGGGCACCTTGGTGGACAGGGTCATTACACTGGCTGATGACTTTACCAGGACGGCACAGTGTCTCTAGCAGAGCCCAAATCTATCTGGGCTTTTCTCCAGATCAATGAGCTCCGCCTGATGGTGGCGCTGCAGGATAAGGAGCACACCACCAAGCTGCTGGGCTTCTGCTGAGACTTGTATGAGACAGAACATGTGGGCCCCAGCTCCCTCTACAGGCTAGAGGTGCCTCATTACCTGCGGGCTCTGGTCCCAGAGTCCTGGAGCACCGGCCTGAACCACTGGCTTGTACCGGCCAGGTCCCAATGAGCTCGCATCACCGCTTTGTGGAAGAGGTCTTCCACAGGTCCTACAAAAGTTCCCTAATATTTTTGCTTTTACCAACATTTGGATCACAGAGTATTCACATCTATATCTATAAAAGCCCAAAGAATAATAAACCAGTAAAATAAACGTAAAGATAATGCAATATCAATCATATATGACAAATTACTGGTAAGCTAATCATTGAAAATGACTTTTGGGAAGTGAATTAAAGCACAATAATGATTTGGCCTTACCTGCTCATGTAGGTCATTCCAGAGCCGGGGAGCCCTGACAGCAAAGGTACAGTACCCACTAGTCTTAAACCTTAACACAGCCAGCAGGTTCCTGTCTGAGGACCTCAGGCTGCACATGCAGTAGGTTGTTGGTGAGAGGAAAGAAACTCTGGAGCCTGGCCATGAAAGAGTACTAAAAGTAATCAATAAAATGTTCAAATCAATCCTAATACAAATGGCAGTGTAGTGA